>NC_060143.1:482321579-482624609 GCF_021461385.2 Schistocerca piceifrons | reverse complement strand
AATAAAGAGCTAATTGTGTTTCACAGGAACGATGTTTTCTAAACCCATGTTGACTGCGTGGCAGTAGACAGTTTCCCTCGAGGTAATTCATTATGTTGGAACACAATATATGTTCTAAAATCCTGCTACATATCGACGTTAACGATATGGGTCTGTAATTTAGTGGATTACTCCTACTACCTTTCTTGAATATTAGTGTGACCTGTGCAACTTTCCAGTCTTTGGGTACGGATCTTCCGTCGAGCAAACGGTTGTATATGATTGTTAAGTATGGAGCTAATGCATCAGCATACCCCGAAAGGAACCTAATTGGTATACAGCCTGGACCAGAAGACTTGCTTTTAAGGTGTTTTAAGATGAAATCTATTCTACCATAGAATAATAACCCGGAAAATTTTATTAATTGTGAGCTTTTAAGATACACACCTGGAGTTCAAGGTATATTTTGGCACATACAGTGTTTTTTCAAAGAAATAATTCATTTGGATCTGATAATTTGTATTGGAGGTATGAAATATTTTGAGGACCTATCGAATCGAAAAACGTACGTTCTTGCACATGTCTGGCCGGTACAAATATCGAAGTTAGACTGGCGCACGTATTGGGCATGGCATCAGCCATGATGTTTTTGTTAATTACTTCTTTACTACAAACTCTGTACGCAACACATTTTGCAGACAGTATTCACATATACTAGTAAAAGTATCTGCAAGATTATATCGTACGGCACACAGTTCGGGAGATATGACGTCCGTTCCGTGACTGCAGCTGTGCAACTCTGAAACGCGCGGCGGCCGAATCGAAGGCCGCCTGGCTGCGAGAGGGCGCTCGACGTCCGCTCAGTGGAGGAGCGAGGGCTGAAGCCAGCACGGCTGTTGTGGCCAAGCTGATGGCATCAGCAGCACACGTGCAGCCGGGCCGGCGGCTGCTGCTGGTACAGAACAACGGCTTTACCTTGGTCCATTTTGAAAGTCTTGCCGCGTGTAGTGTGACGGTCCCACACGGCCACGTCAGTACACAGGGTGGCCCATTGATCGTGACCGGGCCAAATATCTCACGAAATAAGCGCCACACGAAAAAACTACAAATAACGAAACTTGTCTAACTTGAAGGGGGAAACCAGATGGCGCTATGGTTGACCCGCTAGATGGCGCTGCCATAGGTCTAACGGATATCAACTGGTTTTTTTAAAATAGGAACCACCATTTTTATTACATATTCGTGTAGTACGTAAAGATATATGAATGTTTTAGTTGGACCCCTTTTTTGCTTTGTGATAGATGGCGCTGTAATAGTCACAAACATATAAGTACGTGGTATCACGTAACATTCCGCCAGTGCAGACGGTATTTGCTTCGTGATACATTACCCGTGTTAAAATGGACCGTTTTCCAATTGCAGAAACATCTACATCTACATCGATATTGTGTTGATGTATGGCTATTGTGGTCAGAATGCCCAACGGGCGTGTGCTATGTATGATGCTCGGTATCCTGGACGACATCATCCAAGTGTCCGGACCGTTCGCCGGATACTTACGTTATTTAAGGAAACAGGAAGTGTTCAGCCACATGTGAAACGTCAACCACGACCTGCAACAAATGATGATGCCCAAGTAGGTGTTTTAGCTGCTGTCGCGGCTAATCCGCACATCTGTAGCAGACAAATTGCGCGAGAATCGGGAATCTCAAAAACGTCGGTGTTGAGAATGCTACATCAACATCGATTGCGCCCGTACCATATTTCTATGCACCACGAATTGCATGGCGACGTCTTTGAACATCGTGTACAGTTCTGCCACAGGGCACAAGAGAAATTACGGGAGATTTTTTGCACGCGTTCTATTTAGCGACGAAGCGTCATTCACCAACAGCGGTAACGTAAACCGCCATAATATGCACTATTGGGCAACGGAAAATCCACGATGGCTGCGACAAGTGGAACATCAGCGACCTTGGCGTGTTAATGTATGATGCGGCATTGTGGGAAGAAGGATAACTGGTCCCCGTTCCTACGTAATGATCTACCGATGTTACCACAAGATGTTTAACTGCATGACAGAATGGTGACGTCCTTCCAACATGATGGATGTCCGGCACATAGCTCGCGTGCAGTTGAAGCGGTACTGAATAGCATATTTTATGAAAGTTGGATTGGTCTTCGAAGCACCATACCATGGCCCGCACGTTCACCGGATCTGACGCTCCCGGATTTCTTTCTGTGGGGAAAGTTGAAGGATATTTGCTATTGTGATCCACCGACAAAGCCTGACAACATGCGTCAGCGCATTGTCAACGCATGTGCGAACATTACGGAAGGCGAACTACTCGCTGTTGAGAGGAATGTCGATACACGTATTGCCAAATGCATTGAGGTTGACGGACATCATTTTGAGCATTTATTGCATTAATGTGGTATTTACAGGTAATCACGCTGTAACAGCATGCGTTCTGAGAAGTGATAAGTTCACAAAGGTACATGTATCACATTGGAACAACCGAAATAAAATTTTCAGACGTACCTACGTTCTGTATTTTAATTTAAAAAGCTACCTGTTACCAAATGTTGGTCTAAAATCGTGAGCCATATGTTTGTGACTATTACAGCGCCATCTATCACAAAGCGAAAAAAGTGGTCCAACTAAAACATTCATATTTCTTACGTACTACACGAATATGTAATAAAAATGGGGGCTCCTATTTTAAAAAACGCATTGCTGATAAAATCTTTTTTTACACAATCAGTTTCGGTCGACGGGCCATCATGAGGTTTCTAAAAGTATTTACGTCATATTAGCCTAGTATAAAGTCAGTGACCAAAACCATGAATTATTCACTGTTGTCACATTACAATATAAATTACATCGTCGATACACAAACTGTCTTATGCAGTGCACTTTCTTGTCGCATCAGCAGCCGGCATTAACGCAGTGAACCGATACTTGCCACAGAGCCAACTGACTATGTAATTCATATTGAAACGTCCCCTTTTGAACAATTAAAAATGACTGTGCTTAAACTGACATACAATATTTTGTTAGCGCAACGCAATCTGACTTTCAATAATCCCTACAAAAGAATGGGCCCTGACTAACAGTACACTATACCTTTCACAAATCACTTACCTCACAAAAATCTTCGCTACTCAAGCTACTGCAATACAGCGAGCGCCACTACTGCCAGCTAAATAAAAGATTCAAACTACTGAAGGCACTAACTACTGATAGGGATAGTTAGCAAATGAAAGATATTAATAGAGAACAAACAATGTATTTACCTTGATATCATCATATATAAATATAGCAGTTCATGACAAATTTCAAAACTCCGCCATCTCTCTCCCCACATCCACCACTGCTGGCGGTTCACCTCCAACTGCGCAACGCTACGCGCTGTTCACATCCAGCTGCCTAACACTACAATGGCAGACAACAATGCTAACTAGCCACAGACTGCACACAGCACAGCCAGTGATTTTCAGAGCGCTACGTGGCGTTACCAATATAAGAACCTAAACAGCCTACTTACAATATTACGACGTGACAACCGTGACCAATTCATGGTTTATTATCTGGTGTCAATGATTTTACATTCGTCTAATGCAGAGTGTTCGGAAATTCCTGTTACAAACTTCTAGGATTTGTAGAGGGGAATGAGTACATAATATTCTGAATAGGAACCTATGTCCGAAAACGTATCGCTTTCGTGGTACAGCCGTCTGGAAACATATTTGTTAGGTAGATATGCAACAGGGTAGTCTTGGTAAGGACTGCTTACGTCGAATCGGCTGATGTCATTTGTCCTACCTCTCTGATCTGGTTCGAGCCTCATTCATGTGTGTGAGTGTTAGAGCAACATGGTTGAGTACACGTTTGCAGAATACACTGACACGATTCTTTTGTGTGACGAATCTCACGCTAATGTAAGAGGTGCTCGTTGTCAAGATGTTTCTCCTTTTCGCCAAAATTAGGCAACTGCTCCGAGAAAGCGTACCTTCACAGTCAGCAGACGTGACTGTAGTGCTGCCGAGTTCTCCCTCGGGCATGGGTGTGTGTGATGTTCTCAGCATATGTTTGTTTAAGTAGTGTGTAAGTCTAGGGACCGATGATCTCAGCAGTTTGGTCCCTTAGGAATTCACACACATTTGACTGGGTGTCCGGACATTTGCCACGCCGGACATTTGCCACGATTTTACCTGCTCCGAAGGCCTGGGCCCCTTGCTCCCCCTCCTCCACCTCCTCCTCCTCCTCATCGCTTACTGAGCCTTTCCGCTGGTTTACTTAACATAGGACCAGAATCTCTTTGGATTTTCCGCCACATTTCTAGAGAGAGTATCGTTGTGGGAGCTATTAAATGCATCTCGCACTGAAATCTGCACCAAATTTCGAGCATCAGTAAAACTTCGCCAATCTTGGACATTTTGCGTTCGTCTAAATTATACTTGCCTTGCAGCTTTCTGTTGTGTTTTGTGTACCATGGGGGATCAGTTCCGTCTCTTATTAATTTATTTGGTATGAACCTCTCGAGTGCTGTTGATACTATTTCTTTGAACTTAAACCACATATGGTCTTCACTTACATAGTTTGGAAGGATTGGAGACTGTCTCTTAGAAAGACGTCAATCGAATTTTTAGTTGCTTTTATAAATAGATATATTTCGCGTTTAGTTTTGGTGAATTTCTTTGTTACGGAATCGAGCCTCGCTACGACTGTATGTTCACTAATCCCTGTATCCGTCGTGACGCTCAGGATTATTTGTGGCTAAGAGGTCAAGTGTGTTTTCGTAACCATTTACAATTTGAATGGCTGCGCGAACTAATTGTTCAAAATAATTTTAAAAATTCATTTAAAACTATTACGGAAGTTGTTTTCTATCTACAATAGAAAACAACTTTTGGGAAACGAAAGCAATACCGACGATTATGTCAGTTTGTAATTAGTTCTGCCAAGTATAAATATAGAGCCCTCTGTCTGTACGGTAGCTTCCTTTCACGCTTACTGATTGCGATAGAATCTACAATAGGGTCTGAAAATGTATTTTTGTCAACATACGGAAGGTAGATTGAAGACACTGCCAACTATAATTGTATGATTAGGGTACCTATTCGTGATGAGACTCAAGTTTTCTTTGGACTGTTCAGCAACTGTTTCATCTGAGACCGGGGTCGGTAAAAGGAGCCAGTTATTAATTTATTCCGGTTGTCGAATATAACGTCTGCCCATACTAACAAAGTCACAGGAACTATCTGCTTCAGTGTCGCTTGTGAGCTGGAACACACATTACATTATTTTTCCTTAAGTTGTGCTTCTTGTTTCTGTTGTAGTGCAGATCATTACAATTACGGCTTTTCCCTCCAAAACCTGGGATGCTTTCTCTGTGACCCTGTAAATACCAGAGCTAAACACTGTAGAACAACAACGTGCATTACAAGTACAGCAGTCTGTATTACTTCATTTCCTTATTTCTAACATTTTAAAATTGTACGTCGACTTTAGATGACATGTCAATCATAGATGTTCTTATCTCTATTTAGTGAACGTAATTTCAGTCATGTTTTGAACATTTTCCCGCTACACTTTATTAACTAATGTTTCGCCGCCAGGGATATCGCGTTTTAGATAGTAAATTAATATGGAGTATGTCGTTCTTCTTTCCAAACATTCACATACCCATTTCTTCTTTCCTTATTGTCTTTTGAACATGCAATTGTAGTAATTAAAGTAGGCACAAATGCAGTGATCAAAAAGAAATTATTAGCGTACATTCGCATTCTCTTTACATCGTTCCTTTCTTGTTGTTCCCATGGCGATGGACTGTTTCTATCGCAATCAGTAAGCGTGAAAGGAAGCTACCGTACAGACAGAGGGCTCTATATTTATACTTGGCAGAACTAATTACATACTGACATAATCGTCGGTATTGCTTTCGTTTCCCAAAAGTTATAAATATTTCGATTTCGGAAAAGATGCTCTGTATTTGACCAAGACGTCGAAGAAGAAGGTCCCTTACGTACTGGTTGTATCGAGTAAGACGTGGAGACGTCGGTTTGAAAGCGGACAGAAGTAGTACGAGGAAGGGCGTCCCTTACCTGAGGGATCGCTACCTGGCGAAGGGGCAAGTGTGGCAAATGTCCGGCGTGGCAAATGTCCGGCGTGGCAAATGTCCGGCATTCATTTGACTGTGGTACTCCAAGGAGGCGCCGCACACCCGAACTGGAAGAGCCATACTGCATCACGTTGAAGAGAACCCGTCAATGAGCACAAGAGCAACTTCTTCGGCTATTAATCAGTGGAATTGTAAAACAAGTAATGTACTAGGTCGCGCCTAATCAGTTACCTGTAAAGGTGGTCGCGTTACCAACATGTTTTAGGTGGTTGTAGTACGGAAACGGTACTTTTCCTGACATGGGTTCCAATTCATAGTATTATCTACTGTGACGTCCCCTCTCCCCTTTTGTTGTCGCCGTTGATGTTGAGAAGCTACTGCTACAGCTCGGTCGGCGGAATGGAGACGCGACGCGCAGTGATGGTTGTCCCCGTCGGATAACGTGGAACTGCACCTGAAAATCTTTAAAGAAAATTGTTTCTCGCGTAATGTGAAAAAGTCCGTTTGCGAGTCCGCACAGTCTTCTCAGCGATGCGAACTGCTGATTTTAATTGTCTGTTATGGTTTTATGATGATTTCTATACCCGGTTAGTTAGTTATTGCAGTACAGAGTGAATCATTCATCACCGGCGTCGTTTCACACCACTGAAGCGAGGAAAAATTCATTTGCGGTTCAGTATCAGTAGTTGTTATGTTGCTAGGCAGAATTGTTCACTGCGGTACGACGCACATCCAGAGATAATCTATAATGCTATCTTGCTGTCGTGCGTCGTAATATTATTTCGGCAAAACAGTCCTTTCAACGCTCAATGTTCACCAACTCACTCTTTTCAATTAAAATGTTCACAGTTAATTACTTTTGATCATCAACTATCACACAGTTCAATTAATGATGGAGCCAACACGTGAGATTTCCATTATTGACGAACAACTTTTATTGTTCCTTCTCAGCAGTTAGTTTATAATCATCACACCACACGCTCACCGATGGATCAGATCAATTACGATTCTTTTCAGTTCGGTGATAGTGACAATTACGACAACTTTTACAATCGGCGTATTTGTATTATCTTCGTGTGGTCGTATTAATGTTTCCTACTGAAGGCTAATCAGGTATTGCAGTCTTCGCTGCTATGTCCATTCTTCGTTGTAACTGTTCACTTTGATGAAGGTTGAGTCCAACAATAATATCTCCAATAATTAAAGTTAATTAACTCGTCGTACACTATCAGCATATCACTTCAGTTCAAGTTCTCAAGTCAGAATAACTGAACAAAGTCCGCGCATCTCTATCTACATCTACATCTACAATGATACTCCGCAAGCCACCCAACGGTGTGTGGCGGAGGGCACTTTACGTGCCACTGTCATTACCTCCCTTTCCTGTTCCAGTCGCGTATGGTTCGCGGGAAAAACGACTGTCTGAAAGCCTCCGTGCCCGCTCTAATCTCTCTAATTTTACATTCGTGATCTCCTCGGGAGGTATAAGTAGGGGGAAGCAATATATTAGATACCTCATCCAGAAACGCACCCTCTCGAAACCTGGCGAGCAATCTACACCGCGATGCAGAGCGCCTCTCTTGCAGAGTCTGCCACTTGAGTTTATTAAACATCTCCGTAACGCTTTCACGGTTACCAAATAACCCTGTGACGAAACGCGCCGCTCTTCTTTGGATCTTCTCTATCTCCTCCGTCAGACCGATCTGGTACGGATCCCACACTGATGAGCAATACTCAAGTATAGGTCGAACGAGTGTTTTGTAAGCCACCTCCTTTGTTGATGGACTACATTTTCTAAGCACTCTCCCAATGAATCTCAACCTGGTACCCGCCTTACCAACAATTAATTTTATATGATCATTCCACTTCAAATCGTTCCGCACGCATACTCCCAGATATTTTACAGAAGTAGCCGCTACCAGTGTTTGTTCCGCTATCATATAATCATACAATAAAGGATCCTTCTTTCTATGTATTCGCAATACATTACATTTGTCTATGTTAAGGGTCAGTTGCCACTCCCTGCACCAAGTGCCTATCCGCTGCAGATCTTCCTGCATTTCGCTACAATTTTCTAATGCTGCAACTTCTCTGTATACTACAGCATCATCCGCGAAAAGCCGCATGGAACTTCCGACACTATCTACTAAGTCATTTATATATATTGTGAAAAGCAATGGTCCCATAACACTCCCCTGTGGCACGCCAGAGGTTACTTTAACGTCTGTAGACGTCTCTCCATTGATAACAACATGCTGTGTTCTGTTTGCTAAAAACTCTTCAATCCAGCCACACAGCTGGTCTGATATTCCGTAGGCTCTTACTTTGTTTATCAGGCGACAGTGCGGAACTGTATCGAACGCCTTCCGGAAGTCAAGAAAAATAGCATCTACCTGGGAGCCTGTATCTAATATTTTCTGGGTCTCATGAACAAATAAGGCGAGTTGGGTCTCACACGATCGCTGTTTCCGGAATCCATGTTGATTCCTACATAGTAGATTCTGGGTTTCCAGAAATGACATGATACGCGAGCAAAAAACATGTTCTAAAATTCTACAAGAGATCGACGTAAGAGATAAAGGTCTATAGTTTTGCGCATCTGCTCGACGACCCTTCTTGAAGACTGGGACTATCTGTGCTCTTTTCCAATCATTTGGAGCTCTCCGTTCCTCTAGAGACTTGCGGTACACGGCTGTTAGAAGGGGGGCAAGTTCTTTCGCGTACTCTGTGTAGAATCGAATTGGTATCCCGTCAGGTCCAGTGGACTTCCCTCCATTGAGTGATTCCAGTTGCTTTTCTATTCCTTGGACACTTATTTCGATGTCAGCCATTTTTTCGTTTGTGCGAGGATTTAGAGAAGGAACTGCAGTGCGGTCTTCCTCTGTGAAACAGCTTTGGAAAAAGGTGTTTAGTATTTCAGCTTTACGCGTGTCATCCTCTGTTTCAATGCCATCATCATCCCGTAGTGTCTGGATATGCTGTTTCGAGCCACTTACTGATTTAACGTAAGACCAGAACTTCCTAGGATTTTCTGTCAAGTCGGTACATAGAATTTTACTTTCGAATTCAATGAACGCTTCACGCATAGCCCTCCTTACGCTAACTTTGACATCGTTTAGCTTCTGTTTGTCTGAGAGGTTTTGGCTGCGTTTAAACTTGGAGTGAAGCTCTCTTTGCTTTCGCAGTAGTTTCCTAACTTTGTTGTTGTACCGCGGTGGGTTTTTCCCGTCCCTCACAGTTTTACTCGGCACGTACCTGTCTAAAACGCATTTTACGATTGCCTTGAACTTTTTCCATAAACAGTCAACATTGTCAGTGTCGGAACAGAAATTTTCGTTTTGATCTGTTAGGTAGTCTGAAATCTGCCTTCTATTACTCTTGCTAAACAGATAAACCTTCCTCCCTTTTTTTATATTCCTATTAACTTCCATATTCAGGGATGCTGCAACGGCCTTATGATCACTGATTCCCTGTTCTGTACATACAGAGTCGAAAAGTTCGGGTCTGTTTGTTATCAGTAGGTCCAAGATGTTGTCTCCACGAGTCGGTTCTCTGTTTAATTGCTCGAGGTAATTTTCCGATGGTGCACTCAGTATAATGTCACTCGATGCTCTGTCCCTACCACCCGTCCTAAACATCTGAGTGTCCCAGTCTATATCTGGTAAATTGAAATCTCCACCTAAGACTATAACATGCTGGGAAAATTTATGTGAAATGTATTCCAAATTTTCTCTCAGTTGTTCTGCCACTAATGCTGCTGAGTCGGGAGGTCGGTAAAAGGAGCCAATTATTAACCTAGTTCGGTTGTTTAGTGTAACCTCCACCCATAATAATTCACAGGAACTATCCACTTCTACTTCACTACAGGATAAACTACTACTAACAGCGACGAACACTCCACCACCGGTTGCATGCAATCTATCCTTTCTAAACACCGTCTGTACCTTTGTAAAAATTTCGGCAGAATTTATCTCTGGCTTAAGCCAGCTTTCTGTACCTATAACGATTTCAGCTTCGGTGCTTTCTATCAGCGCTTGAAGTTCAGGTACTTTACCAACGCAGCTTCGACAGTTGACATTTACAATACCGATTGCTGCTTGGTCCCCGCATGTCCTGACTTTGCCCCGCACCCGTTGAGGCTGTTGCCCTTTCTGTACTTGCCCAAGGCCATCTAACCTAAAAAACCGCCCAGCCCACGCCACACAACCCCTGCTACCCGTGTAGCCGCTTGTTGCGTGTAGTGGACTCCTGACCTATCCAGCGGAACCCGAAACCCCACCACCCCATGGCGCAAGTCGAGGAATCTGCAGCCCACACGGTCGCAGAACCTTCTCAGCCTCTGATTCAGACCCTCAACTCGGCTCTGTACCAAAGGTCCGCAGTCAGTCCTGTCGACGATGCTGCAGATGGTGAGCTCTGCTTTCATCCCGCTAGCGAGACTGGCAGTCTTCACCAAATCAGATAGCCGCCGGAAGCCAGAGAGGATTTCCTCCGATCCATAGCGACACACATCATTGGTGCCGACATGAGCGACCACCTGCAGATGGGTGCACCCTGTACCCTTCATGGCATCCGGAAGCACCCTTTCCACATCTGGAATGACTCCCCCCGGTATGCACACGGAGTGCACATTGGTTTTCTTCCCCTCTCTTGCTGCCATTTCCCTAAGGGGCCCCATTACGCGCCTGACGTTGGAGCTCCCAACTACCAGTAAGCCCACCCTCTGCAACTGCCCGGATCTTGCAGACTGAGGGGCAACCTCTGGAACAGGACAAGCAGCCGTGTCAGGCCGAAGATCAGTATCAGCCTGAGACAGAGCCTGAAACCGGTTCGTCAGACAAACTGGAGAGGCTTTCCGTTCGCCCCCTGCCACACCTTGAAACGACCTCCCACTCTACCACAGGTGAGGGATCAGCCTCAATGCGGGCAGTATCCCGGGCAACCACAGTCGTAGTCCGATAGGGGGATGCGTGGGACGAGCTGGCCGTCCCCGACAAACCCCCATCCGGACCCCCACAGTGATGCCCATTGGCAACAGCCTCAAGCTGTGTGACCGAAGCCAACACTGCCTGAAGCTGGGAGCGAAGGGATGCCAACTCAGCCTGCATCCGAACACAGCAGTTGCAGTCCCTATCCATGCTAAAAACTGTTTTGCAAAGAACGTCTGAACTAATCTACAGAGAGCGCAAACAAATCGACAAAATTTAAACGGTTATTAAAATACAAGATTGCCTAGTAAATGCAGTAATGCTGCTACTTGCGCACTGCTGACACTGCTCGGCGGCGGAAGGAGACTAAGCGAAATTACACTATTCAGGTACTAAAACGCGATGCTACACTCTCAGATACTATAATACGCCCGAAATTTATGAATTAAACAATGCAAGTACGAAAAACACGCAAAGAAATTAAGAATTAAACTATGTAACAAATGAGTGAGCTAGGAGTATACGACTTGCTGCTCAGCTGCTTATCCAACGGCGGCAGGGAGCACACTGTGACCAACCGACACTGGCCGTTCAAAACAAAAACAGTAGACAAACGACTACGCGAATTTACACTATTCAGGTACTAAAACGCGATGCTACAACTCTCAAATACTATAATACGCCCGCAATTTATGAATTAAACAATGCAAGTACCAAAAACACGCAAAGAAATTAAGAATTAAACTATGTAACAAATGAGTGAGCTAGGAGTATACGACTTGCTGCTCAGCTGCTTATCCAACGGCGGCAGGGAGCACACTCACGCAGTAGTACTTTTTTTGAACGGAAGCAATCTTGTAGCGTTCCGTTTGTAGTACTATAACAAACGGTGCTCTCTCACGACTTGATAGCAAGCAAGCTAACAGGCGACTAAGATTTCCATGATCAAGCATTGTAGACACACTGAATTTCCTTTTCGCCGCGTTTACAACTCTCTCTCTCACAATAAATGTTATATCTGACCGACACATTATTTTGGACTTAACTTTCGTCGTACTAATTTTCAATTATTACTGAGATGTTTGAGAGCTAATTAAAAATAACCTTTCTTTCTTTCTACCTTTATATAATGACATACTCAGTAATTATTGAAATTGGTGAAACTTCCGGGCAGATTAAAAGTGTGTGACGGACCGAGACTCGAACTCGGGACCTTTGCCTTTCGTGGGCAAGTGCTCTACCAACTGAGCAACCCAAGCACGACTCACGCCCCGTCTTCACAGCTTTACTTCTGTCAGTATCTCGTCTCCTACCTTCCAAACTTTACAGAAGCTCTCCTGCGAACCCTGCAGAACTAGCACTCCTGAAAGAAAGGACTTTGGAAGGTAGGAGACGAGATATTATACTGGCAGAAGTCGTGCTTGGGTAGCTCAGTTGGTAGAGCACTTGCCCGCGAAAGGCAAAGGTTCCGAGGTCGAGTCTCGGTACGGCACACAGTTTTAATCTGCCAGGAAGTTTCATATCACCGCTGCAGAGTGAAAATCTCATTGAAATTGGTGTTCATCAAAACTTTAAGGTGTTATGTTATTGCCAAAGTTGTCGTACCTGTGAGGATAACAGTGTTCCCTACTTTAAATTATCATGACATTCTTATTTGGGTTTTCGTGTTTCTTGGGGTGTTACACTACTCACTTCAAGTCCTAGAAGTTTGTAACGGAAATATCCGGACACCCTATATAATGCTGGAAACGATTGTAAGAACCTGATGATGGTCAGTCGATCGAAACTGGTAGTTGGAATAAAGATTTTATCAGCAGCTCAAGGCTGTAATTATGATATTTTTCAAAATTCCTTTACCTTGTCATGGAAACTGCCTAGCTGTATATTTCAACTCCTTTTACTGCAGAGAAGATCTGAGAAGGGGCGGCAGCAGGTATAGGCACTGCAGGGTAGTCGTATAGCTGCGGGCGTGGCAGGGCAGACGGTGTGTCCTGTGTCTGGCGGCCGGCGTCTGTGGTCGGGGCTGGCCGTGGAGAGGGCGGGGGTGGGAGGCGGGGACCGGGGCGGGTAGGCCTCTGCGGGCGGCCGCCGTATCGAGCGGCCTGCGACACGCCAGACGCGGCGGCCGGCCCAGACCCAGACGCGCCAAAGGAGCCGCATTCTGCAGCGGGGCCAAGGCCGAGGGACACGGCTCGCCCCCCAGAGGTCAACGACCTCGGGAATCCCCGGGACTGCGCCGCATGCCGGCGCACGTGCTTACCTGCAAGGCTGGTCCGTCACGCTAGCGCGCCGTAGCACTGAGCTTCGATCTTCTGGCTGATTAGCAAGCATCGCATTCCTCTTCATACTCGACGTTTACGGCCCTCGGAGATCGTACTCAGTTTTTCTCTGGCAGGCACGGATGCGGGGTTGGATTCCGAGCTAGTCTGAGGCAGAGGGAGTCACAGATTTTTACTTTCTCCTGAATAAGTGCGAGCACGACTCGCGCACCGAGAATTCCCTACAAACTTAATTACGTATATACAGGGTGGCGCACGAAATGTGTTACCAATTGTTTCTTTCACAATTTACGACGCACATTAGATATCCCGCGCGGATCTCTACAGCAGTACCAGCAGAGCTTGGAAAAATAGATGAGTTACAAAATGACGTGTAATTCACGATACTGCCGCTAGGAGACTAGTAAGCAGCAATGGCTGACAATGGAAGACTGACGACACAGCAACCATCGGCAATTGTGTTACGTTTTCATGAAACGAAAAGCCTTGTTGTGACTCAGAGGCGTTTTCGACAACAGTTTAACACACGATGGGTCCCTAGCAAGAAGACCATCCACAGGTTGTGCGATAAATTTGTACAGGAAGGAACAGTATTGGAAGCGAAGCGACCTCGGCCTAAGGCTATTTGTTCGCCGGAGAGTATTGAAGCGGTACGAGTTGCTGTATAGAGAAGTCCCGGGAAATCGTGTAGAAAGGCAGCAGTGCAACTGGGAATATCCAGACGTTCCGTTCAACGCATTCTTGAAAGTGACCTCAATATGTACTCATACAAGATGACCTGTGCACAGAAGCTCACTGAAGAACAGAAGCAGCAGAGACTACTGTTTGTTCAGTGGGCGGAGGGTAGGGAAGAAACTCTCAACAACGTTTGGTTTTCAGACGTGGCGCATTTTCATTCTGACGGTGTGGTTAATATACAAACTGTACGCTTTTGGGCCACTGAAAACCCACAAGTGCTTCATGAACGACAACATTATGCTCCGAGGATTACAGCGTGGGCAGCAATTTCCAGGCACGGACTTATTGGACCCTTTTCCTTTGAAGAAACTGTATACAGCGAGCGTTATTTGAGCATGCTTCGCAATAGCTTCATTCCACAGCTTCTTGCTACTGCCCTGCCCTTCAACACGCAGTCGTTCATGCAAGATGGAGCAAGGGCACAAACTGCAAACACTGTGTTAGAGTTTTTACACGAGTATTTCGACATACGGATCATTCCAGGTCGCTTCAATGACGCCCAAAATTGCCCCCCCTCCCCCCCCCCCCCCCCCCAATAGTCCAGACCTCAATCCATGTGACTTTTTTCTACATCTACATTTATACTCCGCAAGCCACCCAACGGTGTGTGGCGGATGGCACTTTACGTGCCACTGTCATTACCTCCCTTTCCTGTTCCAGTCGCGTATGGTTCGCGTAAAGAACGACTGTCTGAAAGCCTCCGTGCGCGCTCTAATCTCTCTAATTCAACATTCGTGATCTCCTCGGGAGGTATAAGTAGGGGGAAGCAATATATTCGATACCTCATCCAGAAACGCACCCTCTCGAAACCTGGCGAGCAATCTATACCGCGATGCAGAGCGCCTCTCTTGCAGAGTCTGCCACTTGAGTTTATTAAACATCTCCGTAACGCTATCACGGTTACCAAATAACCCTGTGACGAAATGCGCCGCTCTTATTTGGATCTTCTCTATCTCTTCCATCAACCCGATCTGCTACGGATCCCACACTGATGAGCAATACTCAAGTATAGGTCGAACGAGTGTTTTGTAAGCCACCTCCTTTGTTGATGGACTACATTTTCTAAGGACTCTCCCAATGAATCTCAACCTGGTACCCGCCTTACCAACAATTAATTTGGGGGTACCTAAAGGAAAGAATTTTCCCAAAGCGTCCACGTGATTTAATGGAGCTCAGAATTATTCTTCAAGCTGGCAGTGAAATTACGGAAGACATGTGCCGTAGGGTAATCACTAACTTCAGTGTTCGTTTGCAGGAAGTTAGGAAACGAAATGGTGGACATACTGAGCATGTGCTGAGTTAGATCAAATCTCCATGGACGGCTCTTCATTGTAGTATATGTTCCTTTCCGATTGTATTGACAATAAAGTTTATATTCAAAAACAAAATGGTAACACATTTCGTGCGCCACCCGTAGATATTTTCCTGTGTTAGATATCCATACCGGCAACATAAACGTATACCCATTCCTGAAAGAGGTCTTAAAAGAACGACGGACAAACAGTCAGATAACAAATCACAAAAAAATTATTTTCGTATGGTATAATTACAAATTAACAATTTTCGGAATTTTTTCTTCACCTGTACTGCGAAACCTCGTTTCTTGTCAAATTTCGCCGTTCTAGGTCAATGGGAAGTACGCTACAGGTTTTGATGACTGAGTTTGCATGTATCAAAATACGTGACACAAATCGCTGTGTCTTTTGCTTGCATTAACTTAGAAGCTCACGTTTATTGCACAGCCAATAGACTACAGATCTTAATATCCGACAGATATGGCAATTTCATTCGTCAACCCGTGCCTGAGAAAAGGGTTCTTAACAGACGGGCTGACAGACAGACAGACAACAAATGTCCAAAAACAATTTTTTTGTGTGTTATAATTACAAATTTGCAATTTTTGAATTTTTTCCTTTGATTGTTCTACACAACCTTGTTTCTTGCCAAATTTCATGATTATACGTCAAAGGAAAGTAATCTGGCGCGCTGAGTGGCCGAGCAGTTTGAGGCGCCATATCACGGACTGCGCTGCCCCTCCCGCCGGAGGTTCGAGTCCTCCCTCGGGCATGGGTGTGTGTGTTGTCCTTAGCATAAGTTAGTTTAAATAGTGTGTAAGACTAGGGACCGTTGACCTCAGCAGTTTGGTCCCATAGGACTTCACACGCATTTGAACATTTGAAAGTAATCTATAGGTTATGATGAGTTTGTATGGAAACATGTAACATAAATGGTCGTATCTTTTGACTGCATTCACGTAGAAGCTTCGTTTTTTTTTTCTTCACCGCCAAGGAACCGTGGACCTTAATGCATGTGATATAAATTTCAACATGATACGTCAACCTGTTTTTGGGGAAGGAAGTTTATGAGAGACGGACGGACAGACAGAAGGACAACAAAGTAGTCTTATAAGGATTACGTTTTTACTAATTTCGGTACGGAACGCTAAACAGGTGTCACATATTCCTACAGGAGATAGTATTCGTAAAAGTTAGTGAAAATTTCCAGTAATAATGTCCCAAAAACAATGCCTATTGGTATCTGAGTCGTTGAAGATCCAAAGTTCAGTCTGCTCTTTATTTACTGCAGTAACGGCTGGTGGCATCTGAAGTTGGGCATTGCCCCAAAATTTCAATGTTGCATTTTTATATGACGCTTACAAGGGAGAAAATTCTTTAACTCAGTGCCTTGGTTCCCGACATTCATTATGATCTAAACATCCCTAGAATTCATGATGTATGAAGGTCACCAAATTCAACTTTTTAAATCCAGTTAACGATCCTGCTAGAAGTTAGAGATGTACATAGTGTGTCCCAGTTCCGTTAGGAACCATTGTGTGAAATTCCAAACTGCAGTACTATCTCGTGGCGAGCTGCTGTGTTAAATTTCAAAAACAGCGGTGTAGAAAGACAAAGAGCCAGCACTGCTGCAGCAAGCGTCCTGGCTACGAATGTACGAGGGTGAGTCAAATGAAAACCTTAAATATTTTTTAAAATATTATTTATTGTGCAGAAGTGGTACAAAGCTGTATCACTTTTTAACATAATTTCCCCTACGCTCAATGCAAGTCCTCCAGCGCTTACAAAGTGCGTAAATTCCTTTAGAAAAAAATTCTTTTGGTAGTCCGCGCAACCACTCAAGCACCGCATGGCGTACTTCTTCATCAGAAAGGATCTTCTTTCCTCCCATTGCGTCTTTGAGTGGTCCAAACATATGGAAATCACTTGAGGCAACGTCTGGTGAGTATGGTGGATGAGGAAGACACACAAAATGCAGGTCTGTGATTGTTGCAACTGTTGAACGGGCAGTATGGGGCCTTGCATTGTCATGTTGCAAAAGGACACTTGCTGACAGCAATCCACGTCGCTTTGATTTGATTGCAGGCCGCAGATGATTTTTTAGGAGATCTGTGTATGATGCACTGGTGACAGTGGTCACTCTAGGCATGTAATTCTCCAAAAATGACGCCTTTTTCGTCCCAAAAGAGAGTCAGCATAACCTTCCCGCTGATAGTTCTGTTCGAAACTTCTTTGGTTTTGGTGATGAGGCATGGCGCCATTCCTTGCTCGCTCTCTTCGTTTCCGGTTGGTGGAAGTGAATCCAGGTTTCGTCCCCAGTAACGATTCTTGGAAGGGAGCCATCACCTTCTCCTTCAAAGCGCCGAAGAAGTTCTTCACAAGCGTCAACACGTCGTTCTCTCATTTCAGGAGTCAGCTGCCATGGCACCCATCTTGTAGACACTTTGTGAAACTGGAGCACATCATGCACAATGCGGTGTGCTGACCCATGACTAATCTGTAAACATGCTGCAATGTCATTCAGTGTCACTCGGCGGTTTTCCTTCACTATGGCTTCAACTGCTGCAATGTTCTGGGGAGTCACAACTCGTTGTGCCTGACCTGGACGAGGAGCATCTTCCACTGAAGTCACACCATTTGCAAACTTCCTACTCCATTCGTAGACTTGCTGCTATTACAAACATGCATCACCGTACTGAACCTTCATTCGTCGATGAATTTCAATACGTTTCACACCTTCAGTACGCAAAAACCGAATAACAGAACGCTGTTCTTCCCTGGTGCAAGTCGCAAGTGGGGCGGCCATCTTTATACTGATACTGCAACGGTATGTGTGCATCTGCACTATGCTGCCGCCTACAGGCCATTCTGCATGCTGTTTGTAGCACGCTTACCAACTTACTGGATAACAGCGCGAAATTTCGATTTGTTATTACAAATTTAAGGTTTTCATTTGACTCACCCTCGTATATATCTGATATTCGGCGGAAAACGATACTGGAGCAGTTTTTTGAGTTCTCCAGAGTTTGTGGCCGAGAATTCGTAGAATTTGACCAGAATTCCGAGAAACACGTTGCTAGCTGCCACTCCAAGACGACACCCGAGCCCAGAAAGCTAAGACTGAGCACGAGTTTTCGGCTACCAGATGGATGACAGTCCTGCATCACCCAGCGTATTCGCCGGATTTGGCCCCAGTCGACACCTGCTTGTTCCCGAAATTGAAGACGGTAATGAAAGGACACCGTTGTGACGCGGTCAAGGTTCGTTGGTTGGTTGATACCGGGGAGGGGACGAAACAGCGAGGTCATCGGTCCCACCGGATTAGGGAAAGATGGGCAAGGAAGTCGGCAGTGCCTTTGCAAAGGAACCATCCCGGCATTTGCCTGAAGCGATTTAGGGAAATCACGGAAAACCTAAATCAGGATGACCGGACGTGGGTTTGAACCATCGTCCTCCTGAAAGTGAGTCCAGTGTGTCAACCATTACGCTATCTCGCTCGGCCGAGGTAAGGATATCCAAGAAAATTGTGCTGCAGTACTAAATGCAACGCCGAAAACGGACTGCAGTGACTGCTTCAAAACACTTTTAAAACGATTCAAGGTGTGTTTTGATTCAACCGAAGACTAATTCGAATAAATACAGTGATTTTGTGAACATAATCCGCAACTTTTATTTCTCATAGCAACAGTCCTTAAAGGAACTGGGACACACTGTGTACCTAAGATAAAAATAATATCTCTAGCAAACAACATGCTACGATTCATCAGCTATCTAGAAAAACAGTTATCGTCATGTAACACCATTATTTGCAGACAGTTCAGTTGCATCATGATCCCTTAAGGCTAATTCAAGGGAACCACAGAAACGAATATAATTTGTTAAAATATTTTAACACATGCCTAATATGCCTAACGTTTTCGTTATGCTCCGTAATTTTCCTTCTACACTCACCATGTTACTGTCCAGCTATTTTTACTGGTCCAAAAAGTGCCGGTCTCAAACAATTTTGTATGCGAACAGCTGAAGATTCATGCTTCTTTACTTTGGTACTCAGATGATTTATGTCACTAATCTGACTTTCGTCCACGAAGTTCCTCCACCAAATAACAGACAAGGGAAGCATAATAATGCTTTATTAACTTTGGAGCCATATAAGTAATCAATTTTTTTAATAAATATCTGTTTTAAATGATCTGTTAAACTGTCCATTCCCAGGATCCATATTTTGCATAATATTTAAAACGTGCAACGGTCGTCCTAGTCTCTCTACAGCAAGCTTCTCCTCATCAGCAATGTGGGAAAAGCGTGCACCTTGTAAATTATTTACGCTATTCATTTTTACTCGCGTGTCAACATCTTGAGAGTATCTGACGAACTAGTTCTCACTGTTCAGAACGTATCAGATGCAGCAACGCATAGAAAACTGCGGTGTCAAGAACCAAAATAATGACCATGCAATACCGCAAAATCTGTACACAAAGTTCTTAAGAATAATATTAATACACATGATAAACATAAACATTACGGCTGCAGTAGCATCAGCAACCGCAATATTCCAGCCATTTTTCCAAATGTCATAATGTTATTATTAAATCTACGCTCTCTTAACGAGTGACAAAAATATAAAATGTAGTTACACTGATGAGAAAAAAATATTCTCTTAATTTCTAAGCTCAAAAGAAATTTGTGAATGAAAGAAAATTACAGATGAAATATCAGTATTGATAATATTGTGAGTGACAGAATGGTGTACCCTAGCAGCTCGAGAAACTAATTAATGTTGCGGGAGGAGAGAAAACTGGGAGACGTGTGCTCTGTAGAGCGGTGTTACCTAACGGGCTATTTGGAACTGTTTCCAGTTAGTTTGCACGCCAACTCCGGCACCCTGTGACGTCACTGGCAAGAATGCACCTGCTGCTACGGACGGGCCTCGACTAGAGCTTTGCATTTCGATGAAAACAACCGCTCTAGCATTTTCCATTTCGTGCCGCTGCTCGACGGCTGTGGCCGTCTAATGCCATGTGGCCGGTTGTCCTCCACCTCTCGGTTATCGGTTGGACTGTCGAGCACTGCCGGGCGCTCGAGCGTACTCACAATCCCGGTCGGTGACAGTACAACCGCCGCGCTCTCTACAGTGCCGAATCGCATTAGAAACCGTGTGTAAACGCAGTTGACGACACGTGCCCTTAGCGCTAGGATTTCACCCGGAACAAGTCCCGCCCATTCACCCCCCTCCACACCTATCCATAGTGTAAGGCCCTCCCCTAAACGGCCGCCAGTTCCGCAAACTGGAAGCTACAACAAAGTTGTTATCGTCGCAGTCCAACACGTGTTATACTGTGATGAGAAATTCAGTAACGATAAGAAATTTAAGCTTTTCTGGATGGTAATGTAATATGAATCTGCATTATTAAAGAAATAAAAATATTTATAGAGAATTGAAAGCATCGCCAGCAATAGAAAACAAAAAATAACGTGATGTTATTTAAGGGCAATAAGGAGAAATTTTCATTAACTAATTCACTTACTATAATACGTTTATTTGAGGGAAACAGCAGAGCAAACATACAATGCGAAAACAATGGTCTTGAATCTGTCATGTCGGCAGTAAAGCCACGGTTACACTCGAATAACTCTGTAGTCTAAAATCGCCGTTATGTAGAAATAAATGAAGGTTGTTTTGTTTATGTAGGCCCTCATAGTAGCTCACGAAAATTAAAGAATATAAGAATGTCATAAAGTAGAAATGCCTAATGAAAGCTGTAAGATATTTGCATGTATGACATATTTCGTTAGTATTTGCATGGGTAATGGGTGAATTTTAACTTGTAAATTCTTCGAATACTATACCTGCGCATTATAAACGAGGTTACAAAGAATTGTAGCTGTTTCTGTGTGATTAGTGACCTATATGCTGTTGCAAACGTCTCAGGAAAATAATGTGTCGTTATTCTTTGTCCTGTCTGTTTTTAACCAAAAGATTTATTAATTTCATAAATGTCATTCAAACCATTTTAAAAAAATAATAGTGTGATGTTTATGTTTGTCACAGAGCAGTTATGGAGGAAATATATGCTGCGGTGTTTCATGGCTGTAAAACGCCCTTCATGCTGTGCTAGTTCTTCTTTCACCCCTAAAATTTTTCAGCAAAACTATTCAGTGAATAGCACGCGAAATCAGCTTGGATCGATCTTGCAACAACAAAGTAATTTTGATGCCCTCTGGAAGTATAGTGAACATTGGTGCTTGTTTCACATATACTGTCTGAGTTCTGAAACTTAAGTGTCAATTATACTGTGGTTCCTCTTTCTCCAAACAAATTATTCTTTGAGGGTAGGTTTATCCTGCTTTGGCTTTGGGTGCTTTTCCTCACATAGAAGTATGTTTCTTCATAGGCTATTCATCTGAATACTGAGTTCTCGTATCTAAAGAATTCAGTGCTACAGTGTTTTCTGTTATGTTTGCTGTGGAAGTACGTGGCACAGCTGAGGCCAATTGTGCACGTTTCTTGTAATGTGTCTTTTAACTACCTGGCATAATTTAAGGCCTAGCAAGATATTAATGTAACATTCACTCCAAGTGCAGCCGAACGCGGTAAGCCACGTGGGTCAAGTGAGACGATGCCCAGGCGCCGAACAAAGACCGGGGAAACCGGGGGTGAGTGGGCGGGACTTGTTCCGGGTGAAATTCTAGCACTTAACGATTCCTGTTGACGACCTGGCTTTGAGCAGCGCAGACACCGTTATGGATAAACCAAGTATAGGTCGTAAACGTTCCATTCATGAAACGAAGAGAAGTATTATGGAGAGAATTAGGAGCGGCTTATTAGTCCTGACGAAGAAAGACATGTCAGAAGAGAGGGGCGAAAAGTGAAGCTTGGAAATCGTTTGCACTTGTAGTGGATCCTGTCACGCAGGCTTCTGCTGGTTTCGTGCAATATACCTCATGTGATACCATACTTTCGTACCAGTCAAGCACAACAGGTATGATTCGGCACTGCAAAAGTAAATGCGGAGCAGAAGTCCACCGGCCACATGCAGTACCAAGTAGCATAAAGAAAGTTGTTGTTGATAGGTTGGTCGTTATGAGTGGGATAGATTTGCTACCGTTAAATACTTGTAGTAAGATTGGCTTCAATAATTATTCGCAGGAGCTCATCAATGTTGGCGCCACTTACGGCAAAGTCAGTATAGAAGATGTTCTTCCGCACCCTACCACTGTATCGCGGCATATTAAAGAAAAGGCAGACAAAATACGGGTGACAGTGGTGACCAAGCTAATATGTGCCTTAAAGAACAAAATGTGCGCTTTAGACGCTGATCTGTGGTCTGATAACTACAAGAAGAGAAATTTTTTGACTGTGACGTCGCATTATGTGAATGATGAGTGGCAGCCAGAAACGCTTGTTTTGATGACAGCCGAGTTTCCGGACGTACCTAAGACAGGAGAGAACATACGGCACGAAATCGAAGAGCGGATGCTTGAGTTCGGAAGTAACAAGAATGATCTTACGAAATGTTACTTTGTCATCGACCAAGGAGCTAATATGAAGAAGGTACTTGAATCTTACGACCGTTTGCCTTGCTTTGATCACTGCTTGATGACTGCGCTTCGTCACACATTTCAAGAGACGTTTTTAGAAGACGAAGCCCCTGAAATCCTGTCGTGTCTACTATCAGCAAGAGCTATAGTAGTCTATTTGAAGAGATCGGGTCACTCGGGGCGTCTGCGGCACTCTGTGAAGCAAGAAGCCGTAACTCGGAGGAACAGTATACTATTAATGCTCAATTCCGTCATAAGTCAAATCGACGATATTCGAGATCTACTAGAATCCCGTGGGCAATCGACACTCTTAGAAACCTTCCAAGAAGGGTGCGTACGAGACGTTGTCGCTTTTCTGACCCCCTTTAAAGAAGCGAGTTTGGATTTGGAAACTGCAAAGATAACAACGCTGGAACTTGTGCTGCCGTGGTACAAGAGTCTGTTACATCATTGTGAACCAATAGACAGTGACAACGAGGTAAGAACACTTTCTATAGGTTACGATCCTTTATACAACTGCTGAATTATCAGAGTGCAGTTATGTATCTTGGGTTTCCTCTTCAGCTCATGGCGAAAAGAAAAAGGAGAGCAGCATACTTCATCACAGAGTAGTGCAAAATTGAGGCTATCCATTACGTTGCCACGGTTCTATGGCCACCACGGCGTCATTTGAAGAAATTCACAGCAGACGAAAAGCAAGCCGCGTATGCTGAAGTTCGACGATTGTACTCGGAACTGCCCGTAAATGGTAAGGTTCATTCACTGAAACCAATTAGTAAACGAATGTTTGTTTGTCTAATCTGCCATCTTTCGTTAAATCAACATTTATTACGTCTACAATGTGATATTTGGGAAAGGTTTCGCAGCTCAAACATTCCACAATGCGTTTTGATGTAATTTGTGCGATATATATAAAATGTCACCGTAATTATAGTCGTCTAGTAACCAGTAATTCTGACTACGTTGTATACATATTTGAAGGCGACAGGAATGTCTTACGGATGTTTTCAATCATGTTTAGAGTCCATTCAAGCAAACAGTGACCAAGTTCTTCCCATGAAAAAGTCCAGGATGGACTGGAGTTCGGATGAGGACGACGCAGATGGACACACAGTAACTACCAATGAACTTGACAGGTACCTATCGCTCTCCAGATCCGACTGTAGCTGTGCCGAAGAACAAATTTTGCAGTGGTGGAAAACGCACGCGGGGTTATTTCCAAGGCTGTCGGCAGTAGCCAGAAGAGTTCTCTGTATTCCTGCCACTAGTGCTGCCAGCGAGAGAAATTGTATCCAGGCCGGTCACCTGCTGTCCAGCAAAAGATCGTGCCTGGAATCAGACAAGGTGGATGATCTCTTATTGATCCATCACAATTACGTAAGTATTCACAACATACCACGTAATCACAAGGAAGGAAACATTTCTCAAACTCTATAAATGTATGATTCCACTTTCATTGACTTCACAGCTGTAGTAATAGCTCCAGGAACACAAATGATGCCTGTGTATCAGGGAGCACCAATGACGAAAAACGAATTGTATAGTCATGATTCACTTGTAACGTTATTTACAGGTCATAATTTGTTCAGAGATTAACGTTTGTGCAACAAAATGTCGTGAGTATTGCTTTTAAGTCCGCCATTCCTTCCCGATCCTGCATTCAATATTAGTACAACGTACACGTGGCCGAGTTTGGAGATAGGCTACACATAGTCAATGATTAGACTACTGTGTTTCCGTTTGTCTACCGAACGGAACAAAATACTAAATACAGACATTACAGTTTTTAACGTTACAATTACTGGAATACATGATAACCTCAAAGGCGAAACTCCAGTAGTCTGCAACATATTAACAAACTTCAAATGTAACATGTACAAGTGTATTATTTAGGTCATAGAACTGGTAGTAAACAACGAAAGACATTTGTTAAAGAAATAAGTTAGCGGTTAATGTGAAGCGGTGGCCTCTGATCTCAAGGAGTGTGACGAAGCGCCGCTCCCTGGCACTGAGTCCACCGGTTACTGGCGACCGGCCGAGCGTTTGGCGCACTCGGCCGAGCGCTAGCGATCGGCTGCCCACAGTCATGTACAGGTGGCCATTCGGACGGCCAGATAGAAGATATGGTCCAATGAGATTGTCGCCTACAATGCCGGCCCAGATATTCACAGTAAAACGTACTTGATGGCATGATTCTACTATTGAGGGTTTTCCTCATCCCACACATGGTATTCCTGCTGTTCGAAATACCTTCACAAGCAAATGAGGCGTCGTCAGTGAACAGGACGACTTGGAGGAAATCTGGTAGATCAAAAAAATGTTCAAATGTGTGTGAAATCTTATCTGCTAAGGTCATCAGTCCCTAAGCTTACACACTACTTAACCTAAATTATCCTAAGGACCAACACACATACCCATGCCCGAGGGAGGACTCGAACCTCCGCCGGAACCAGCCGCACAGTCCATGACTGCAGCGCCCCAGACCACTCGGCTAATCTCGCGCGGCTCTGGTAGATCAATCCATTGTTGGAGCAACCAGTGAAACAATGTGACCCTTGGTACAAAGTCAGTCACGGGCATTGCATGGACTCGTTGTGAGTGACATGAGTGGAGTACTCGCAGCGCCCATTTCATGCACAATACAACGAGTACTTGTAGTGGAGTCCGCTGCAACACGTTCCACCACCTCTTCTAAATTGGGTCTGCGAATGGTCTTCATGATGCCAAGTCCCTCGTTTCTTCTTTCCAATGGCTCTGAGCACTATGGGACTTAACTTCTAAAGCCATCAGTCCCCTAGAACTTAGAACTACCTAAGGACGTCACACACATCCATGCCCGAAGCAGGATTCGAACCGGCGACCGTAGCGCTTCTTTCCAATGAACCAGTCTCCCACATTCGTCGATCGAGAGAAATAAACACTCGTCGTGACGCATGATGACTGTTAGCAGCGAGAGAATTGCTGCGTGCTTACCAATACATAAGTGCATGTGAGTGAGTTCTGCAAAACTGTACCGGCACTGATCCATCGTATTGTACTTTCCGTCTCTGAATAGCACTGGGTAATGAATGGGTCTGTCGTTGATTCATAGCACGTTCTGTCATGGGAAATATCTTACGGACAAGTAAAATGAACAAAACCTGCATCATGGCTTCCTAGTAATCAGACTCGTCCTGCTTGTTTCCTTGCAGGAAATAAAGCATGTACATGTAAATAAACAGCACAGTACGTGTAAACTTTTACGCATGTTAGTTGTAAATGAGCTGGAAAACAGTAATGCTAGACAAAGCGGTAGACAAGTTTACTTCCATAGTTCCTTAAGCTGGCTTATCCGACCCCAGATTCCCTACCCGGAATTGTTCAGTGGAGCATTCACTATGTCTTGTTACATTTTTGCACGTTCCTACGGAAACACCATGTATAGAAACGTAAATATAAGAAAAGAGGACGTACAAAGTTTAAAATCACTGTAAGTTGTGCAACACTGCAACAACACCACATACTGCCACTGATTTACAGATGAGACAGATTTCACAAGAGATGGCACCGTAAATTACTACAATATCCACATGTGGGTAGATGAAAATCTTCGAGCAGTCATGAAGATGAGTCATCAGGATAGCTTCAGTTTTAATGTATGAGCAGGAACGGTCGGTAACAAGCTCATTGATCCACACACTTTACCAAACATCGCTCGCGACAAATTACCAGCGGTGTTGGAGAATGCACCACGTGCAGAAAGATAGCGACTGTGGTTTATGCACGATGCGGCTCATCCCAATTTTCTACGGATCCTGCGACAGTACCGCACCGCAATCTTTCGCTGGCTATGGATCGTCGAGAACGTCCGGCAACATGGTCTTCCAGATCTCCGGACCTGAATTCGTTGAATTTCTGGCTTTGCGGACATTTAAAGGCATCGGTGTACGCTTAACGCTTCAGCAATGCTACTGAAGCATGTGACGCAGTCCGAATGGAGCCAGTATTTGAAATACATGATTCACTGTGGAGAAGCGGAGAAGGGCTGAATGCTGTGTCAGAATGCGTGGTACCCACATGCAGCACTGCCTACAGTGTCTACTTCCTCGTAACGTATCAGTTTCTGGATACACTGTTACAGGTACCTCTATTTCAGTTTTGACCATTACCACCACCTGCGGTGACACTTTATACAAGTCGCCGCCCTTCAGCCATGTTGTTGTTGTTGTGGTCTTCAGTCCTGAGATTGGTTTGATGCAGCTCTCCATGCTACTCTATCCTGTGCAAGCTTCTTCATCACCCAATAGCTACTGCAACCTACATCCTTCTGAGTTCTGCTAACTGTATTCATCTCTTGGTCTCCCTCTACGATTTTGACCCTCCACGCTGCCCTCCAATACTAAATTTGTGATCCCTTGATGCCTCAGAACATGTCCTACCAACTGACCCCTTCTAGTCAAGTTGTACCACAAACTCCTCTTCTCCCCAATTCTATTCAATACCTCCTCATTAGTTATGTGATCTACCCATCTAATCTTCAGCATTCTTCAGTAGCACAACATTTCGAAAGATTCTATTCTCTTCTTGTCCAAACTATTTATCGTCCATGCCTCACTTCCATACATGGCACCACTCCATACAAATACTTTCAGAAAAGACATCCTGACACTTAAATATGCACTTGATGTTAACAAATTTCTCTTCTTCAGAAACGCTTTCCTTCCCATTGCCAGTCTACATTTTATATCCTCTCTATTTCGACCATCATCAGCTATTTTGCTCCCCAAATAGCAAAATTCCTTTACTGCTTTAAGTGCCTCATTTTCTAATCTAATTCCCTCAGCATCACCCGACTTAATTCGACTACATTCCATTATCCTCGTTTTACGTTTGTTGATCTTCATCTTATAACCTCCTTTTAAGACACTGTCCATTCCGTTCAACTGCTCTTCCATGTCCTTTGCTGTCTCTGACAGAATTACAATGTCATCGGCGAACCTCAAAGTTTTTATTTGTTCTCCATGGATTTTAATACCTACTCCGAATTTTTCTTTTGTTTCCTTTACTGCTCGCTCAATGTACAGATTGAATAACATCGGGGAGAGGCTACAACCCTGTCTCACTCCCTTCCCGACCACTGCTTCCCTTTCGTGTCCCTCGACTCTTGTAACTGCCATCCGGTTTCTGTACAAATTTTAAATAGCCTTTCGCTCCCTGTATTTTACTCCTGCCACCTTCAGAATTTGAAAGACAGTATTCCAGTCAACATTGTCAAAAGCTTTCTCGAAGTCTACAAATGCGAGAAGCGTAGGTTTGCCTTTCCTTAATGTATTTTCTAAGATAAGTCGTAGGGTCAGTATTGCCTCACATGTTCCAACATTTCTACGGAATCCAAACTGATCTTCCCCGAGGTCGGCTTCTACCAGTTTTACCATTCGTCTGTAAAGAATTCGTGTTAGTATTTTGCAGCCGTGGCTTATTAAACTGATAGTTGCGGTCTGTCAACACCTGTCTTCTTTGGGATTGGAATTATTACATTCTTCTTAAAGTCTGAGGGTATTTCGCTTGTCTCATAAAATCTTGCTCACCAATAGTAGAGTTTTGTCAGGACTGGCTCTCCCATAGCTGTCAGTAGTTCTAATGGAATGTTGTCTACTCCTAGGGCCTTGTTTCGACTTAGGTCTTTTAGTGCTCTGTCAAACTCTTCACGCAGTATCATATCTCCCATTTCATCTTCATTTACATCCTATTCCATTTCCATAATATTGTCCTCAAGATCATCACCCTTGTACAGACCCTCTATATACTCCATCTACCTTTCTGCTTTCTCTTCTTTGCTTAGAACTGGGTTTCCATCTGAGCTCTTGATATTCATACAAGTGGTTCTCTTTTCTCCAAAGGTCTCTTTAATTTTTCTGTAGGCAGTATCTTTCTTACCACTAGTGAGATATGCCTCTACATTCTTACACTTGTCCTCTAGCCATCCCTCCTTAGCCATTTTGCACTTCCTGTCGATCTCATTTTTGAGGCGTATGTATTCCTTTTTGCCTACTTCATTTACTGCGTTTTTATATTTTCTCCTTTCATCAATTAAAATCAATATATCTTCTGTTACCGAATGATTTCTACTACCCCTTGTCTTTTTACCTACTTGATCCTCTGTTGCCTTCACTATTTCATCCCTCAAAGCTACCCATTCTTCTTCTTCTACTGTATTTCTTTCCCCCATTCCTGTCAATCGTTCCCTAATGTTTTTCCTGAAACTCTCTGCAACCCCTGGTTCATTGAGTTTACCCAGTTCCCATCTCCTCAAATTCCCACCTTTTTGCAGTTTATTCAGTTTTAATCTACAGTTTATAACCAATAGACTGTGGTCAGAGTCCACATCTGTCCCTGGAAATGTCTTACAATTTAAAACTTGCTTCCTAAATCTCTGTCTTATCAATTTTAAAACATACGTACTATAAAATTGGACTTGGCAGTTGACAAAATGAATGTTTGATACACTAAGAAGACAGGCGGTTGTGTAAGTTAAAATGCAAAAAGGCTCTTTTCTGATTAATTAAAATATTAACACGGCTGAAATGGCAAAAATCCTGCGAGAGGAACAGGATGGGAGCTGACGCTATCTCCAGTTGTGAAGTGGCTCGTCCAGTTCATAGACATAATGCCTGAGAACACAAGCTGGAATATTTTTAGATAAGAAAACTCGGTGTGAAAAGGGCGAGGAGCTCTGAATAAAAACTGGGACCGAGCATCAATGTAGCATAAGAAACTACTATCGTATCCTACGAGACACTAACACTCTGACTTGTGTTGTACATTCCTGCATGTGCCCTGTGCAGCTAAATGGCACAAGAAACTAAGTCCCGTCCCAGAGGCAACGAAGGTCCAGCGTCTGAGGCAGACTGAGATCGGAATCTTCAGCAGCGCCACTTATATAGGTTCCAGAAGTTTCCATGCTGCTGGTCACGTAGCCGACACTATCCTAACCCCAAGAAAACAATTTCTGAATACTATCTGGTAGAGGGACGCATACCGTGTTTCAAGAATTGTTCCTTCGTTGCTACTGTTGTCGGTAACAAGCGGATGCGATGAGAGTGAGTCGCTGCAAAACGGTCGATATGTACAGGATTAACTTCGAGATATATCGCACGCAGAGGGGCACGCTCGAAAACTACGCAATATTTTATTTAAAAAACAACATACAATTATGGATTTTTTTGAACAGCATTAACTTTTAATTAAGACTATTGGACCAAAACATCATTTACAATTTATTTTACATTTTTCTACTATTGTAAACATAAACTACCAAGCACTGTTCCAAATGTTCGGTAACAAGATTGTGTCTTCGATCACTCAAGAGATTTTTAGAAACCTTACATGGATGCAGTTTCGAAAACCAAAATTTGTGTCCTCAAATGCCTGTCTAGTGTTTAATAGTGGACACTTAGGCAGGATTTCTGCCGAGATTGGGCTTCTATCCAGGTGAATTCGCACTGAACATATGTAGAGGCATCGATGAAGCACGACGTATCGTAGCCCAGGCATCGGAAGAAAATATGCAAAGGAGGCAGGAGAGGAGAATGCTCCAGTAGGACAAGAAAGAGAATGAATATTATGAAATGGATAGTATTAGTGACTAGACGTATGGCAATATTGTTAAAAACTGAAATAAAAAATTTAACTGAGATTTGCCATAGATTGATATTTGATATATAATGTAGCTTTTCTCAGCCACTATAAAAACAAACACCTTAAAGCTTGGTGCAATTCTTGAAAATCACTTACTGAATATTTCTGTACAGCACTTTTTCTTTATCTTGTGTCTGAGAAACGTTCTCTTTTATTATATGAGATAAATATAGCAGTCTTGCTTAACATAAGACTGAAAAATTAATTTGAAAGTAAGTACGAGCGTAAACGAAAATATGTTGCACACGTTTTACAAGTCTTTTATGCAGACATACGCTGTAAAGTTTCGGCTTCAGTGCTTGATTAGTTTATGAGAAAAGGTACATTATATATGCACTGGTAATTAAAAATTTAAATCGTTATAAACTAAATTTCGTACGACATTATCAAACAAAAACTGCACAGAATATCACACACTGTGCACTAAATAACAGTCTCATGTTTTAACATTTTAACTCTACTATTGTAGGAGATATTGATGTTTAAATGTCAGTACTCGTGTTGGCCTCGTCTGCCCTTAAGAAAGTGGTCATAATGTTTTGGCTTATCACGATATGTGATCTGAATCCACCTTTGCAATGCAATACAGCAGTCATTCGGTCCGGTACGGATCCGACATATCCTTGGTATGTTTCCGGAGTTACGGGGCACAAGGTGACACTGGTTACGCAACTCCCATACATTACGAGCCTGTGATTTGTTGGCTCAGATCTGACGCCAGATAGGATCACAGATGTCCATTGCACACACAGCTGACGAATTTACACAGGGTGATCAGCTGCCCTACCCATGCGTTTTATGGAACCCTCAATGCCCTCAAACTCCTCGCTAAGATTTTCATATTCTGTCGCTCGCTACGCGCAAATAGTTAGTCCTATAGCAAAATGAACGGGAGGTTTTTGTAGGAAATGTAATGTAGTTAAATTTTGTACTGGGACACGTTTTCGCTAGAGGCCGTAGTTTTCGAATTATTCGAGAAAAACGTCCAAAAGCGACCTTCAAACGCATTTCTCTCGAATGACTCGAAAATCATGCATACCAGCGAAAACGTATCCTAGTACGAAATTTAACTGCATTAATATTCCTCCTGTACATGTTTTCTGTAGTGCTAACTGTTCTCACATAGTGAGCGAGAGAATATGAAAATTCAGAGCGTGGTTTTTGGAGGAGTTACAGGTTACATAAAACCCATAGGTAGGGGCAGATGAGTCATATTTTTTGTGTTTGTTTTGCACGCGCAGTAACGGTACATTTTAAACACATTCTCTTGTAGAAAACAGGAACAGAACCAGCTACCTCCACTTTACTAAAAAGTGACTCTTTGCCACTATCTCGAAAGCCAGGTAACTGAATTCAGTATTAGGACAGTGTGTGCCGAAGTTGGAGCACTGTAATCTGCGCAGACGCCGACCTAGATAACAGAACGCAGCATGTCATTCTCAATGGAGAGAAGTCTTCCGAAGTAAGAGTGATTTCAGGTGTGCCGCAGGGGAGTGTCGTAGGACCTTTGCTATTCACAATATTATAAATGACCTTGTGGATAACATCAGAAGTTCACTGAGGCTTTTTGCGCATGATGCTGTAGAATATCGAGAGGTTGTAACAATGCAAAATTGTACTGAAATGCAAGAGGATCTGCAACGAATTGACGCATGGTCCAGGGAATGGCAATTGAATCTCAATGTAGACAAGTGTAACGTTCTGCGAATGCATAGAAAGAAAGATCCTTCATCATTTAGCTACAATATAGCAGGTCAGCAACTGGAAGCAGTTAATGCCATAAATTATCTGGGAGCAGCCATTAGGAGTGATTTAAAATTAATCGTCGATAAAGCAGATGCCAGACTTTTTGAGATTCATTGGAAGAATCCTAAGAAAATGCAGTCCGGAAACAAAGGAAGTAGGTTCGCCCACTGCTTGAATACTGCTCAACGGTGTGGGATCCATACCAGATAGGGTTGATAGAAGAGATAGAGTAGATCCAACGGAGAGCAGCGCGCTTCGCTACAGGATCATTTAGTAATCGCGAAAGCATTACGGAGATGATAGATAAACTCCAGTGGAAGGCTCTGCAAGAGAGACGCTCAGTAGCTCGGTACGGTCTTTTGTTGAAGTTTCGAGAACATACCTTTACCTAGGAGTCAAGCAGTATATTGCTCCCTCCTGAGTATATCTTGCGAAGAGACCATGAGGATAAAATCAGAGAGATTAGAGCCCACACAGAGGCATACCGACAATCTTTCTTTCCACGAACAATACGAGACTGGAATAGAAGGGAGAACCGATAGAGGTACTCAAGGTACCCTCCGCCACACACCGTCAGGTCGCTTGCGGAGTATGGATGTAGATGTAGATGTAGAGGCGGCGCATACACGGCAACAGCTCTTTGTCTCCCTGTCCGATGAGGTAAATTTACTTTTTGCATGGTTTGCTAAATCGGTTAAGGCAATTGCCGAGTTGGCCCCTTTGAAAAGGGAATGGAAAATTTCCTTTCCCAGCTTTCTCCAGTTTCGAGCTTCTACTTCGTCTCGAATGACGTTGTCTTCGACGTGACATTAAGCGCAGCTTTTCCTTTTCTTTCATTTGAGAACACAATATCCTCTATGGGGAGTTGAACCTATTATGTAGCATATGCTTGCACGTCTAAATCGTCCTTATATATTAGTTTCAGTAGCAGCGCAGATAGGATAGTTTTCATTACCAAATTTGGCAGGAAAATCTGGAACGAAGGAAAGAAAATTAAGATTAATCGTCCCGTCGATATCGAGGTCATGAGGGACGGAGCACGAGCTCTGAAGATAGGGAAACAAATCGCCCGTACCGTTTCAGGGAAACGTCCCGGCATTTGCTTGGAGCGATTCAGGAAAAATCACGGAAAATCTACATGTGGACGGCCACATGGAAATTTGAGACGTCGTCTTCCTTGAGTACGAGTCGTGTGTGCTAACCACTGCGCCACCTCGTTTGGTGAAAGACAGATTACCCAAATTTCAACTATGTGGTAGAGCGTCAATGGACAAAATTTTACGGTATTGTGAAATACTCTTGATATATATATGTGCCGATCAAGACTGTGAGAGATGGGAAAGACTCTCAGTCGTTCAAGCGCCTCCATTGAAACATCCACGAAAGTAAAGAGGGCTTCATCACAGATTTGAGCGAAGTCAGAACTATGTTGACGAACAAAAGCTGAAGGGAGGCGAAATGAGCGCAAGGAGAGCAATGGGAGAAGTATTCAGTGAATTCTAACATATTAGTTTGCCAACCGATTTGATGAAAATTACTGATGAATTTTGTCCTTTCGTAAGACCAGTAAACAAATCAAAACCACGTACACAGTCATCAGCGATCATATTTCTGCCGAAAGGAGGGTGACACAGAGAAGGCCGAAATACTGAACTCAGTTCTACGAAAATCTTTCAGAGCATAATATGATTTCTTCTTTCACTCACTGCGTAAACGCCGAAATGGTAGGTTCTGATGTAATTGATAATTGATCATTTAGTCTAGAAATAAAATGTGTCAGGAGAGAAAAGGCGCCTACGAGATGCCTACACGACAGTATGCAGATTGTGTGAAAGAACTCGCTCCGGTTCTACAAACGGTTTATCATAGACCGCTGTAACGCTCGCAGGCAGTATTCACTACTATTAATAACCTTGATGTAGTGTATGTTGGTGAAAGACATAGGTGGAGCTGCCTTCAGTTGCAATTATACGTTTCTCCACGAGGCATTTGCCAAAATCTCACTTAGCTTGTTTAGGAAGAAATGAAGAAACTTGCACTAATGTATTTCTTTTTCTTGCCTTCAAGTCATGGTAGAAGTAAAGGAAAGTAAACACCTTTCACGGATTAGCCTTTAGGCCTGTCGTGATAGGTCCACTGCTACCCATTGTAGTGGGACGAAATTGAAGCGCCACCCATCCACCCGTGTCAGCCCAGCTTGCAGGTGAATATAAGTTTAATTTAGTTTTGTTTGTGTATTTTTCTTAATATTTCTAATAGTTGTGAATTATCTAAAAGTTTTGTATTTTTTTTATGTTTCATGTACGGAGAGGGCGGCGCAACGAACGGAGACAGCATCTTCGCTGCCGCGACCAGAGAGGAAATTGCTGGCCACTATACGTCGCGGGTCGACAGCCAAAGAGCAACAGAAGATCCTGGAACCGAGTTGTTGCGTCGTGCTTCTAAAAAATTAAAAATGAATTTTTTTGTACTCTTTTTGTGCAACAATGACGTTATAGAGAGCTTAATCTTATTGAAAAGTCAGTCCTGGTTTGTCAACGGTCAAGTTCACATCTGTATGTGTAGGAAGCTAATAAAATAGTGGATGCTACTAAAGTTGAAACACGTGTTCTGAGGATTTATTTATGAAGAATTATGTGAACGGATTAATATATATTTGACAAGATTATTGAATTCTGACAGCGTTCATCGAAACTTTGAATCTCAAAAGTTTATTCAATGTGTGATTCTGATATCGATTAAATCAAGATAACGTGTGTCAATATAATTTCTGAGGAGAAACAAACGAAATTTAAATCGAAAAAGTTTACGAAAACCAATTGGCCCAAGTGATGTAATTCTTTGCATACGACTCAACTGATGTTTTACAGTTTCGTTCAAGAACCATTCTATGACAATTTAAAAAGAATATAAATCATTTTGAAGTGGGTTGTAACTGACGTAGGTGACGAAGTCTGCACATGGTCATATATCAAACGAAAATCGGTTATAAAAAACTTACGTCGTTACACTACACTATAAGGAAATAAGAGAAGCGATCAATGTTCGTGGGGCATGTTATCAGCGTGACGCCAATCCCTCCAGCCGTTATCTTTAGCTTTTTTTAGTCTTAGCACCATCGGAGAACAAATCCCGTTCTAATATTTGTTACTACGAAGAATTTTACATCAACGAGACGAGAGGTAACGCTGCCATTAATCCGTGGAGAGGTCCGATACAATCACAAAGAATAAGGATCCAACCCCGCCACAGACTGATAAGACTGCGAAATCAAATAAGCATTCCAAATGGTATAAATTGTGAGCAATTCCTATTTTCAAGGAGGGTCGTCCGATTGACGGACGTAATTATAGGCCCAGTTGAGTAGCCGATGTTGGCCCCTAAGTTCATCTCCTCATCCCCTCTAAGTCAGTCTCCTCGCCCCCCCCCCCCGCCCCTCTCCCCGTCCATCCCCATCTCCCCCGCCCTCTGTTCATCTCTTCTTCCTCTCTCTCTCTCTCCGTCCATCTCATCCTCTTCCATTTTTCTGTCCATTTCCTCCTCCCTCCGCTCTGTCCAAATCTTCCTCTCCATGACGGGCCTCCATCACCTTCTCTCCCCTTTCTGTCCACCTCCCACTTCCCGTCTTCTCTCTCCATCACCAAGTAATCACCCCCACTCTGATAGCAGACCATGGTTCTTTACCTCACAGTATTTCTTTCCAGGAATGTAGGAAGAGCCTTCTAGCCGCGGCTTTGCCAGACTACGCACATGTCACACATGTTTAACATATTTCAAACATATTTGTACACATACACTATGTGATTAAAAGTATCCGGACACCTGGCTGAAAATGACTTACACGTTAGAGGCACCCACGTTAGTGGAGTTCAGTATGGTGTTGGCCCACCTTTAGCCTTGATGGCAGCTTCCACTCTCGGAGGTATACGTTCAATCAGGTGCTGGAAGGTTTCTTGGGAAATGGCAGCCCATTCTTCACGGAGTGCTGCTCTGAGGAGAGGTATCGATGTCAGTCGGTGAGGCCTGGCACGAAGTCGGCGTTCCAAAACATCGTGAAGGTGTTCTGTGGGATTCAGGTCAGGACTCTGTGCAGGCCAGTCCATTACAGGGATGTTATTGTCGTGTAACCACTCCGCTACAGGCCGTGCATTATGAACAGGTGCTCGATCGTGTTGAAAGATGCAGTCGCCATCCCCTAATTGCTCTTCAACAGTGGGAAGCAAGAATGTGCTTAAAACATCAATATAAGCCTGTGCTGTGATAGTGTCAAGCAAAACAACAAGGGGTGCAAGCCCCCTCCATGAAAGACACGACCACACCGTGACGCCACCGCCTCCGAATATTACTGTTGGCACTACACACGCTGGCGTTCATTAGCCATACCCACACCCTGCCATCGGATCGCCACATTGTGTACCGTGATTCGTCACTCCACACAACGTTTTTCCACTGTTCAATCGACCAATGTTTACGCTCCTTACACCAAGCGAGGCGTCATTCGGCATTAACCGGCGTGATGTGTGACTCATGAGCAGCCGTTCGACCATAAAATTCAAGTTTTCTCACCTTCCGCCTAACTGTCATAGTACTTGCAGTCGATCCTGATGGAGTTTTGAATTCCTGTGTGATGGTCTAGTCATAGTACTTTCAGTGGATCCTGATGGAGTTTTGAATTCTTGTGTGATGGTCTAGATCCTATTACACATTACGACCCTCTTCAACTGTCGGCGGTCTTGGCAGTCAACAGACGAGGTCGGCCTGTACGCTTTTGTGCTGGACGTGTCCCATCACGTTTCTACTTCACTATCACATCGGAAACAGAGGACCTAGGGATACTTAGGAGTGTGGAAATGTCGCGTACAGACGTATGACAGAAGTGACACCCAATCACCTGACCACGTTCGAAGTCTGTGAGTTCCCAGAGCGCCCCATTCTGTTCTCTCACGATGTCTAATGACTACTGGGGTCGCTGATATGGAGTACCTGGCAGTAGGTGGCAGAACAATGCACCTAATATTAAAAAGGTATGTTTCTGGGATTGTGCAGATACTCTTGATCCCCCCCTTCGGAGGTTCGAGCCCTTCCTAGGGCATGGGTCTGTGTGTTGTCCTTAGCGTAAGTTAGTTTAAGTTTATTAGTGTGTAAGCCTAGGGACCGATGACCTCAGCTGTTTGCTCCCATAGTTCTTACCACAAATTTCCAATACTTTTGATCAGATACTGTATCTCCTGAAATATGTGTCGTACAATGATACTTCATATAATTTTGCAGTTACACTCAATGTTATATGAATACTGTCTGCAAAATGTGTCGCAAATACAGTTAGTAGTAAAAAAAAGCTATAAATTAAAACGTTATTACTGATGCGGCAGTTTTGCTGGATGAAAAGCGAAAATGTAGTAAGCGATAAACTTTTTTCCTTTAATCAGTTTGTGAGGATGTCAGCGACAATGAGTTTCTTAAAGGTTTGAAATTATGTGTGAAGTTCGTTGCAAGTCACTATCTGCTCTCATTCTCAAATGCTGGATTATTTATTACATTCTGTGTGCATTCGCGAGTCGTGGGCCACATTCTTTTTTCAACCTCACCGCCTCCCATTTGATAGGTAAGTGGTTTTTACCCGCCCAGCGATTTTTTTCCAGACAGTAAGAGATAAACGTACCTAGTTTGAGTGAAATGGAGTAAGTGGCTTAGAAGGAGATATGGAACATACATTCATCATATATTTTTTAGTAAATGTGCTTAACAGTGATGTCAATCTGGAGTAGATCCATGGAACACGTTTTATGTGGCGATTTTGGAGAACTAAGGTCGTATAGAAAAACAGCATTGGTTCAGCAAACAGCGATCTCATGAAGTTCAATTCGCTCTGTTCATCTTTGAAACCCAGATCGCGGTTTACAACGATGCACAGGCTGGTGACCGTGTTCCTGGACTTTCAGAAGCGTGCGATACAGGTCCGGAAGGTCTCTTTGTGAACAAAATGCGAAATACCGAACTCGGCTTTTGACTGGATTTAGGTCTTCCTAGCAGCCAAAACTCCATACGTCGTTCTTAAAAGAACGAAATGGCCAGAGGCTAATGGAACTTCGGAAGTACGGCAAAGTAGTATTACTGAGCAATTACTATTTATTGCGATGACGTTATAACGTGACTGCAGGAACAGATGTTCAGCAATTACCGTCTTGACGTCATCGAGGTTCGCGTGTGGGCACGGATGTGTATGAAATACAAGACGTTGCGTTCTTCATTCTAATTTGCTTCATGGCTGTTGTAAACCACGAAATAAACGCACAACGGGTCAGCGCTCCCAGACGATAGACGCACCTTGCTTCTGAACATACGTTTCTCTTACTTCGATAACGATCTGTGCTGACACTGAGGTTACTCCACAATTAGAATAAGAACGACTTTGTCTCAGATAGCAATTAAACGATATTTAATTTGATTTCACTGTAACATCAACGCTGGAAAATTTGAATATGATCCAGAGTTGTCGAACTGCAATTTCAAATGCAGTCCTTACGATTATCTAGAACTGCAACGATGCTCCTAATTGCTAATGTAAACATATCAAAAAAAGTTTTGCATCACCTCGGTTCAGAGAGTTCTGGAACCTGTACAGAAAATTGGAAAAGAGATCAACGTAAACATCATTTACGCAATTTTTATGACTCATGAAAAACCACACATTGCATGTTGTACCACCATACAGCGAGACCTTCAGAAGTGGTGATCCAGATTGCTGTACACACCGGTACCTCTAAAACCAGAAGCACGTCCTCTTGCACTGATGCATGCCTGTATTTCTTGTGGCATACTATCCACAAGTTAATCAAGGCACTGTAGGTCTAGATTGTCCCGTTTCTCAACGGCAATTTGGCTTGGCGTAGATCCCTCAGAGTGGTTGGTGGGTCACGTCGTCCATAAACAGACATTTACAATCAATCTCAGGCATGTTCGATAGGGTTGCCAATATGCTGCCGATAGGGTTCTACTTTTGGACAGTGTGTCTAAGGCATTTAGCCTGACCAGGTTGCCACCAAACAGGTCTCCGACGATTGTCTGGGTGAAGACATACGAGATATCATCGGTGAAGAGAACGTGATGCCAGTCCTGAGCGGTCCTTTCGGCATGTTGTTGGGCCCATCCGTAGCGTGCTGCATGGTGTCGTGGTTGCAAAGATAGACCTCGCCATGGACGTCGGGAGTGAAGTTGCGCATCATGCAGCCTATTGCGCACAGTTTGAGTCGTAGTACGACATCCTGTGGCTGCACGAAAAGCATTATTCAACATGGTGCCGTTGCTGTCAGGGTTTCTTCGAGCCATAATCCGTAGGCAGCGGTCATCCACTGCAGTAGTAGTCCATGGGCGGCCTGAGCAAGGCATGTCATCGACAGTTCCTCTGTGTCTGTAACTCCTCCATGTCCGAACAACATCGATTTGGTTCACTCCGAGACACCTGGACACTTCCCTTGTTGAGAGCCCTTCATGGCACAAAGTAACAATGCGGACGCGATCGAACCGCGGTACTGACCATCTAGGCATGGTTGAAGTACAGACAACATGAGCCGTGTACCTGCTGCCTGGTGGAATGAATGGAACTGATCGGCTGTCGGACCCCTCCGTTTAATTGGCGCTGCCCATGCATGGTTGTTTACATCTTTGGGCGGGTTTAGTCACATCTCTGAACGGTCAAAGGGACTGTGTCTGTGATACACTATCCACAGTCAACGTGTATCTTCAGGAGTTCTGGGAACCGGGATGATGCAAAACGTTTTTGATATATAGAGCTCTGGGAAAGCTATTTATTTTATTTTATTTACACGTCAAGTTCCGTAGGACCAAATTGAGGAGCAAATCTCCTAGGTCATGGAACGTGTCAGTACATGAACTTACAACATAAAAGTAATAACAGATAAAAATAAATGTTCATGAACCTGAAAAAAAGTCAGTCCATAAGTTTAAGTAAACGCTATCAGCAATACAATAAGAATTAGCTTAATTTTTCAAGGAACTCCTCGACAGAATAGAAGGAGTGACCCATGAGGAAACTCTTGAGTTTCGATTTGAAAGCGCGTGGATTATTGCTAAGATTTTTGAATTCGAGTGGCGGCTTATTGAAAATGGATGCAGCAGTATACTGCACACCTTTTTGCACAAGAGTTAAGGAAGTCCGATCCAAATGGAGGTTTGATATCTGCCGAGTATTAACCGAGTGAAAGCTGCTTATTCTAGGGAATAAACTAATATTGGTAACAAGAAATGACAATAAGGAATATACATATTGAGAGTCCAATGTCAAAATACCCAGACTCGTGAACAGAACCCCCCGTTTCTGAGCCAAAAATATCCGTCTAGAATGGGAAGAGTTACCCCAAAACATGATACCATACGACATAAGTGAATGAAAATAAGCAAAGTAAACTAATTGACGTGTCGAGGTATCACTCACTTTTGATACCGTTAGAATAGCAAAAATGGCAGTATTAAGTCTTTGAACAAGATCCAGAACGTGAGCTTTCCACGACAGCTTACCATCTATCTGAACACCTAGAAATTTGAACTGTTCGGCTTCGCTAATCATATGCCCGTTCTGTGAGATTAAAACGTCAGGTTTTGTTGAATTGTGTGTTAGAAACTGTAAAAACTGAGTCTTACTGTGATTTAACGTTAGTTTATTTTCTACAAGCCATGAACTGAGTTCATGTACTGCATTATTTGAAACCGAGTCAATGTTGCACACAACATCCTTCACTACCAAGCTAGTGTCATCAGGAAACAGAAATATTTTAGAGTTACCTATAATACTAGAGGGCATATCATTTATATAAATAAGAAACAGGAGCGACCCCAACACTGATCTCTGGGACACCCCCCACCTGACAGTACCCCACTCAGATCCCACATCACAGCCGTTATCAGCATTGTGAATAATGACCTTTTGCTGCCTGTTGCTAAAAGTAAGAGGTAAACCAATTATGAGCTACTCCCCTTATTCCGTAATGGTCCAACTTCGGGAGCAATATTGTGGGATCACCACAGTCAAATGCTTTTGTTAAATCAAAAAAGGAGGAAATTAAGGATGATTGACCAGCGGCGTAACAAAATCACCGCCTCGCCCTTGGAAGCTACCCGGTTTTGGGGCGTGTAATCGGAGAAGTATTTGAATAATGGGCTGTGTGCAGCAGTCTATCAGGGGATCGATAGCCCTACCCCTGGCGCGGAGCCACCTAATTTCGGTAATGGCTCTGGCGCTCCCTGCTTCAGTTTCGTCCCCCTAGCAACACCGCAGCGCTGTTGTGAAATAGAAGCAGGGGAGGCTGCGGTGTTACGCCAGACAAACGTGGCGCCGCGCTGGTCGCTGCACAACCAGATAAATACCACAGAGATCTGGCAATGAAAACTGTAATAGCCCTTTGTGCGTATCGAAAGCAGATCATGGAACCTTGAAAGCCACGGCTATCGGTTATAATTTAACCTGAGCGCATAGCAAGCTACGACTCCGGTATTGTAGTAGTTCAACCGCCCCAGTACCACCTATCAGTGGCAATGTCTCTCTTCATGTAAAAAAGATACGTGCCATGCAGGTGTAAGCACATTTTATGTCCTAATGCCCAATGTCAAGAAAATGATTTACTGAAATGCCAACTCTCGATGTATTCTTTGCTGCAGCTGGTATCTTGAAACTCTCTGCTACTCGCACTTACCTTGTCTGGATGAACATGTATACAGGGTGTTACAGAAAGGCACTGCAAACTTTCAGGAAACATTCCGCACACACAAAAAAGAAAATATGTTATGTGGACATGTGTCCGGAAACGCTTACTTTCCATGTTAGAGCTCATTTTATTACTTCTCTTCAAATCACATTAATCATGGAATGGAAACACACAGCAACAGAACGTAACAGCGTGACTTCAAACACTTTGTTACAGGAAATGTTCAAAATGTCCTCTGTTAGCGAGGATACATGCATCCACCCTCCGTCGCATGGAATCCCTGATGCGTTGATGCATCAGGGATGCCCTGGAGAATGGTGTATTGTATCACAGCCGTCCACAATACGAGCACGAAGAGTCTCTACATTTGGTACCGGGGTTGCGTAGACAAGAGCTTTCAAATGCCCCCATAAATGAAAGTCAAGAGGGTTGAGGTCAGGAGAGCGTGGAGGCCATGGAATTGGTCCGCTTCTACCAATCCATCGGTCACCGAATCTGCTGTTGAGAAGCGTACGAACACTTCGACTGAAATGTGCAAGAGCTCCATCGTGCATCAACCACATGTTGTGTCGTACTTGTAAAGGCACGTGTTCTAGCAGCACAGGTAGAGTATCCCGTATGAAATCATGGCGGTGAATCGAGGAAGTACAGTACATACTGACGAAACTAAAATGAGCTCTAACATGGAAATCAAGCGTTTCCGGACACATGTCCACCTAACATCTTTTCTTTGTTTGTGTGTGAAGAATGTTTCCTGAAAGTTTGTCGTACCTTTTTGTAACACCCTATATATAAAAGAAAGTCGTGTTAGTTACACTATTTATAACTCAAGAACGGCTGGACCGATTTGGCTGAAAATTGGTGGAGAGGTAGCTTAGAACCAGGAGACGGACATAGGATACTTTTCATCCCGTTCGACCGCTATAAAACGTGGTATAACAAAAACGCATCTGGCATTGTACATAGTAATCATATCACGGATATCTGTTTTCACTTAAAGCTTTTTCATCTCTAGCAAGTCTATATGTATGCAATAAATGAGGAGTTACATTATATTTCCGATTGCACGTTAAACTGCAAGTCTCCCTATAACTTAATGAGTGGGAGGATGGGGAGGGCACGTAACGCCCAGTAGGGCCAGCTTAATAAAGTACTTTAACTTTGTCTCATCCAAAGACGAACTTATCAACAAAGTATTCTCAAACATCATTACTAACTACAAAAGTAATGAATGGTTGAGTGAGCGAGGAATTTTAGGGGCTAAGAATAAAGATGTAGACGACCTAAACTACACAATTCAGAATGAGATCATTGGTAAAATGCATTCATTCAAATCTATTGACTGTGTAACAAATGAAGATGAAGCCACCAACTATCCAATTGCATTTTTAAACTCCTTGGATGTGCCTCGCTTACCACCGCACAATTTACGCCTAAAAGTTGGCTCCGTAGTAATCATGCTTCGAAACATAAACCAACCAAAACTGTGCAACGGTACACGTTTGGTGGTAAGTAAATTGATGAAAAATGTTATTTACGCGACGATACTCAAAGGAAAATTCGAAGGTGAGGAAGTTCTCATTCCGAGGATCCAGATCATCCCAACCGATATGCCGTTTGAGTTTAAAAGACTTCAATTTCCGATCCGTCTTGCATTCGCCATGACCATTAATAAATCACAAGGACAATCGTTGAAAGTTTGTGGTTTAAATCTGGAATATCCATGTTTTTCACATGGTCAATTATATGTGGCACGTTCACGGATCGGAAGACCATCTGCGTTGTTTGTTCTTGCGCCTGATAATAAAACAAAAAATGTCGTGTATCACAAGGTACTTAATTGACGAATGGAAGCTATGCACCAAAAACATAAAGAATCATTAAAATACTTAATTTTTTATTTGTATTTCCTAATAAAAAATTGAACTTAACACCCAAAATCTGATTATTTATTGGCTTTAAGGTGGAACAGAGTTCGCCGGGTCAGCTAGTTTCATATAAAAGAAGAAAATACTTTCTGCGGAAGGCAGTTTACTTTAACTGCGATGTGCTCACACTACTAGTGTGAACTAAGCATAAATGAGCCCATGTGCCAATGATCTTGAAAATTGTGAGACTGAGACATTACTCCAGCAGAAAAGTAAGTCCTGTGAGATTTTAAATCAACTTCTGTTATTATTCAGAAAACAGATGCGAAAATTCATGAACAGCAGGTACGTATGTCCTCTATGGGGTGGGTATATAATATCACACACACATAGAAAGTGGAAAAAAATCTCCATACGGTATGCAATCCCCATAATACTATTACGGAATTGGAAACTAATGTGAAAGCCAGCCTGTATACTCAGGTGCGTAATACAAAAATAGATATCGATGCCTGTAAATTCACAATAAGGCGCAACACTGACAAAGACCTATCCTTCCTTTATTTTTATTTTTTATTTACACGTCAAGTTTCGTAGGACCAAATTGAGGAGCAAACCTCAAGGGTCATGGAACGTGTCACTACATGAATAACAACATAAAACTAATAACAGAAAAAATAAAATGTTTATGAATCCGAAAATAGTCAAGCTATAAGTTTAAGTTAACGCAATCAACAATACAACAAGAATCAGCTTAATTTTTCAAGGAACTCCTCGACAGAGTAAAAGGAGTGACCCATGAGGAAACTCTTCAGTTTCGATTTAAAAGCGCGTGGATTGCTGCTAAGATTTTTGAATTCTTGTGGTAGGTTATTGAAAATACTGCACACCTTTCTGCACAAGAGTTAAGGAAGTCCGATCCAAATGCAGGTTTGATTTCTGCCGAGTATTAACTGCGTGAAAGCTGATTATTCTTGGGAGTAAGTTAATATTGTTAACAAGAAATGACAGTAAGGAATATATACAGGGTGTTACAAAAAGGTACGGCCAAACTTTCAGGAAACATTCCTCACACACAAATAAAGAAAAGCTGTTATGTGGACATGTGTCCGGAAACGCTTAATTTCCATGTTAGAGCTCATTTTAGTTTCGTCAGTATGTACTGTACATCCTCGATTCACCGCCAGTTGGCCCAATTGAAGGAAGGTAATGTTGACTTTGGTGCTTGTGTTGACATCTATGAACGTTTGGGCAGGCATTGTTGGTGATGTCTTGATGTTCTTCCACCTACGCTCACTGGAGCACGTTATCATGATTTCATACGGGATACTCTACCTGTGCTGCTAGAACATGTGCCTTTACAAGTACAACACAACATGTGGTTCATGCACGATGGAGCTCCTGCACATTTCAGTCGAAGTGTTCGTACGCTTCTCAACAACAGATTCGGTGACTGATGGATTGATAGAGGCGGACCAATTCCATGGCCTCCACGCTTTCATGTATGGGGGCATTTGAAAGCTCTTGTTTACGCAACCCCGGTACCAAATGTAGAGACTCTTCGTGCTCGTATTGTGGACGGCTATGATACAATACGCCATTCTCCAGGGCTGCATCAGCGCATCAGGGATTCCATGCGACGGAGGACATTTTGAACATTTCCTGTAACAAAGTGTTTGAAGTCACGCTGGTACGTTCTGTTGCTGTGTGTTTCCATTCCATGATTAATGTGATTTGAAGAGAAGTAATAAAATGAGCTCTAACATGGAAAGTAAGCGTTTCCGGACACATGTGCACATAACATATTTTCTTTCTTTGTGTGTGAGGAATGTTTCCTGAAAGTTTGGCCGTACCTTTTTGTAACACCCTGTATATATTGAGAGGCCACTATCAAGATACCCAAACTCGTGAACAGGGGCGACAAGAGGTCGTGAAGTTACACCACTCATTGCCCGAACCGCCCGTTTCTGAGCCAAAAATACCCTTTTACAATGGGAAGAGTTACCCCAAAAAATAATACCATACGACATAAGCGAATGAAAATAAGCGAAGTAGAATAATTTTCGTGTCGAAAAATCACTTACTTCAGATACCGTTCGAATAGTAAAAACAACAGCCTTAAGTCTTTGAACAAGATCCTGAACGTGGGCTTTCCATGACAGTTTACTATCTATGTGAACACCTAGAAATTTAAACTGTTCAGTTTCACTAATCATACGCCAATTCTGTGAAATTAAAACGTCAGGTTTTGTGAATTGTGCGTTAGAAACTGTAAAAACTGAGTCTTACTGTGGTTTAGCGTTAGTTTATTTTCTACAAGCCATGAACTTATATCATGAACTGCTCTATTTGAAACCGAGCCAGTATGCACACAACATCCTTTACTACCAAGCTAGTGTCATCAGCGAACAGAAATATTTTAGAATTACCTGTAATACTAGAGGGCAAATCATTTATATAAATAAGGAACAGAAGTGTCCCCAACCCTGATTCCTGCCCCCCCCCTCCCCCCAATTTGACCGTACCCCACTCAGACTCCACATCACAGCCATTCTCAGCACTGTGAACAAAGACCTTTTGTTGTCTGTTGCTGAAGTAAGAGGTGAACCAATTGTGAGCTACTCCCCATATTCCGTAATGGAAGTTCTGGAGCAATATTTTGTGATCAACACAATCAAACGCCTTAGTCAAATAAAAAAAATATGTCTAGCGTTCGAAACCTTTTGTTTAACCCACCCAGTACCTCACAAAGAAAAGAGAATATAGCATTTTCAGTTGTTAAACGACTTCTAAACCCGAACCGTACATTTGATAGCAAATCGTGTGATATAAAATGATCAATTATCCTTACAGACACAGCCTTTTCAATAACTTTAGAAAACACTAATGGCATAGAAACAGGTCTCAAATTGCGTGCATTTTCCTTTTCTCCCTTTCATAAAGAGGCTTAACTACTGAGTACTTCAATCGTTCAGGAAACTGGCCATTCCTAAAGAAAAAATTACAAATATGGCTAAATAGAGAGCTAACATGTGCAGCACAGTACTTTAATATTCTGCTAGACACTCCGTCATCTCCATGAGGCCCTTAGTCTTCAGTGATTTAATTACTGACTCAATCGCCCTCTTGTCTGTATCACAGAAGAGTATTTCAGACATCAATCTCGGAAAGGCATTTGCCAAGAGAGAGTTATATGATTCCTTGTAGAAACTAAATTTTTATTTAATTCACCAGCAATGTTCAGAAAATGATTGTTAAATAGTGTACGTATATCTGATTCATCAGTAACAGAAATATTTTTACTACGAACTGACTTTAAATCCTCGACCTTGTGCTACGGACCAGACACTTCCTTTGCAACTGACCATATGGTTTTAATTTTATCCTTGAAATAGCTATTCTATTTGCGTAACACGTACTCTTTGCCTTCCAAATAACGTTTTAAGCACCTTACAGTACTGTTTGTAATGGGCTACGTAGTTTGATTGTGACTACTTTAACATTCTGATAAAATTTCCGCTTTGTTCTCCATGATATCCTTATCCCATTAGTCAGCCACCCAGGCTGCCTTTTACTGCTAGTACCCCATTTAGAACGTTCTAATGGAAAGCAACTCTCAAAGAGCATGAAAAATGTGTTAAGGAAAGCATTATATTTGTCATCTATGTTATCGGCACTGTAAACATCCTGCCACTCCTGTTATTTGACGAGGTTTAAAAAACTCTCTATTGCTGCTGGATTAACTTTCCTACATACTTACATACGTGACATTTGTTTGAGTACAAAAACCTTCTAGTGTTAACATTTGTGCATCACGGTCTGAAAGGCCATTCACCCTTTTCCTAACAGAATGCCCATCTAGTAATGAAGAATGAATAAAAATATTGTCTATGGCTGTGCTACTGCTCCCCTGCACCCTAGTAGGAAAAAAAACCACAATCTCCATCAAATCATAAGAATTCAGGAGATCTACCAACATCCTTTTCCTTGTACCATCATATACAAAATTAACACTGAAGTCACCACATATAACTAATTTCTGATACTTTCTATAAAGTGAATCAAGAACCCTCTCCAGCTTGAGCAGAAATTTGTTTGAGTACAAAAGCCTTTTAGTGTTAAAATTGGTGCATCATGGTCTGAAAAGCCATTCACCCTTTTCCTAATAGAATGCCCATCTAGTAATGAAGAATGAATAAAAATATTGTCTATGGCTGTGCTACTGTTCCCCTGCACCCTAGTTGAAAAAAAAAACCACAGTCTGCAACAGATCACATGAATTTAAGAGATCTGCCAACATCCTTTTTCTTGCACCATCATATACAATATTAATTATGAAGTTACCACATATAACTAATTTCTGGTACTTCCTGTAATATGAACAGAAATGCTCAGAAGTCAGGGTTAGGGGACGTATAATCAACAACAAATAGAAGTTTAGTTTCACTAAATTCAACTGCTCCTTCACAAAATTCAAATATCTGTTCAGTGCAGTGCCGTGATACGTCTGTGGACTCAAATGGAATACTGCTTTTTACGTGCATGGCCACTCCCTCACCCCGTAAGGAACTCCCTGAAGAACAGCCAGCTGTATCCTCGTAAAGGAAGCCTCTCAATTGTCAAATTATTTAAGTGGTGCTCCGATATGCCAATGTTCATATGGTTGCACAATTGCGAAAGAATATTCGGCTGATACACCTGCAAATCATGTAACCGCTTAATTGAATTACGCCAGTGCAACGCAAGCAAGCGACGATCTCATCAATTATCCTAACAATGCAGTTTGGCAATGCCCATCTCGACTAATCCACAGAGCAAAACTCCGAAATTAATAAATCATCAGCATCAGGTGTAGATCAATCAAAGAGGGAAAGAATGACAGAATGATCGGCAGGCCACGCTGTCCAACCGTACTTGAAAACTCTGTGCCAAGCAATCTGACTGGCTGACCAGTGTCTGCGCTCAAGCTACAACTTGAATACGTGCTTTCTCATTACTCCACCAAAGCTAGGACTTCTCTAACAGATGAAAACACGGACTTTCAAGTATCTGAGTTACGCGAGCGGTTCGCGACTTGCACATTGATACATAACATGAAAGACGTTTATAACAACGTAATTTTCATGCAGTGCAGGCTGTCATGGCCGGCGTTTATACCTTTAACGACATGTGGTTGCGAGCTGAGTTAGCTGTTTGTTCATGCATAGATATTTTACACAGTGATATCAGACATCTCATCTTAACAGAAAAATGTACAACTTTCTTTAAATTATCTGATACATACATTCAACAATGTTATCTCATTAATGTCTAGGTTCACGTGTGATGTTAATTTGGATATATGTGCATTGTTTTTTTGTACGTAATGGGAAACAAGCTTACTGTTAAACTATAAAAGATACTTGTAGACCAATCTTTTGTTTCACATCAACGCCCACTTCCCACACTACACACAGACGGACAGGAAACTATGCTGTACAATAATGCACACACACACACACACACACACACACACTGGCGTGGGAACCTTGCTGATACTTTCGCCATTTTACTGAATTCTGTCACCTTGGCGTATCTGAAAAAGCTGAGTCAAGAGATCAACACAATGAATCAGACTTTGACTCAAGAAGATGGAAAAAGTTTAGAATTATCCATCAGAGATTATGAGCATAGGGATTTACAGTAAAGATTCAATAAACTATGACAGTTTACTATAATAGTTGTTTGTTATTGAATAACGTTAATTTTTTCCATTTTATGCTCTCTGTTATATAAATAATTTTTGACTATGTAGTACGAAATATTTAATAAGTGTGTTTTAGCTGACTTTTTAGTCTTTGTCTGTTTGTTTATAACCAGCGCATTCGTAGCCTTATACACATGCATATTGTTGCGCGCAATCTGGATAAAAGTGATACACTTTGAGCATGATTTTTAATTAATTAAAATGCTTATCTGAGTATGTCAATTCCATTTAAATATAAAAATGAGGCTAGACGTACCAGCTGCAAGAAATGGGACTGCACGTATATCATTACCAATTATTACTGCCATTATTATTATGCCTATTTAAATTTATCTTGTTCAATAGAGACGTGTCCGGCCCCGGTAGCTGAGTGGTCAGCGTGACGGAATGTCAATCCTAAGGTCCCGGATTCGAGTCCCTGCTGGGTCGGAGATTTTCTCCGCTCAGGGACTGGGTGTTGTGTTGTCCTAATCATCATCATTTCATCCGCATCGACGCGCAGGTCGCCCAAGTGGCGTCAACTCAAAAGACCTGCACCAGGCGAACGGTCTACCCGACGGGAGGCCCTAGCCACACGACATTTCATTTCATTTCAACAGAGACGTGATGGTCTAGCGGGTAGAGCAATAGACCCCTGCCCTGGAGGCACCATGTTGAATCCCGGATAGGTATGTACAGTTTTCCTCGTTTCATCCATTCCAGAACGGCCACAGGCCCACTCAACGTGATATCAAATGAGCACCGGATATCTTTGCAGGTGGTAAAAGGCAGCCGAACGCTGGGCTCGCCACCCTCCCCTTCTAGCGCCGCAGCGAAGAAAGGCTGTACTCTGCCAGTAGTCAAGCCAATAGCCCTGTCACGGTGTTGCGCCAATTACCTTTTAATACAGAGGTTGCTAAAGTGGAATATCTGTGTAAAGACATGATCCCAAGTGCACCTTACTGCTGTCTTATGCGGGCTGGTATGTAATGGACGCCACACAACTATCGAATACGATAGCGTTGTTTCAAACAGACTGGCCTTATAATCGGGGGTATGGCTATACCGGTTTAAGTTTCCCATGGTTTCCCTAAATTACTTCAGGCAAATGGTGGGACGGTTCCTTCTATAAGGCCCCGGCAGACAAACTGTCCCATCTTGTCAAACTTAATCTGTAAGTATGTAAGTTCAAATGGCTCTGAGCACTATGGGACTTAAATTCAAAGGTCATCAGTCCCCTAGAACTTAGAACTACTTAAACCTAACTAACCTAAGGACATCACACACATCCATGCCCGAGGCGGGATTCGAACCTGCGACCGTAGTGATCGCGTGGTTCCAGACTGTAGCGCCTAGAACCGCTCGGCCACTCCGGCCGGCGTAAGTATGTAAGTGAATGTATAAAAGAAATTACGTCATTGTTTATGTTCTTAAGTTGTAATACCACGCCATGCTCAGTATACTTGTAAGGCTGTCTATGTAACGTCACCACGACCAGCTAATAGCTGCACCTTATACAAAACATAAAGTGCCTATAAGCACTCACCAACTGTGAATGGCCCTGTTATCGCTAAATACCTAGATAGTGGACGGATAAAAGGATTTTAAAAATCTCTGTAAACTATGTCGTCTCAGTATCACTACAAAGCATTCGATATCTGTTCAGGTATGATTAATCACAACTGAAATAGAGAACTTCACTATTGTTGTTCCAGATAGAGTTGCATATCGACAGGAGATTTAAGAGTACTCAGCGTTTGATAACATTTTAGTAAAAATAAAACTGAATGTACAATGTACGTCGGCCCCGCATAACACCACCCCAAAACAGCAGGTAACCTCCACCTTGCTGCACTCGCTGGACAGCGTGTCTAAGGCGTTCAGCCAGACCGGGTTGTCTTCAAACACGTCTCCGACGATTGTCTGGTTGAGGGAATATGCGACACTCATCGGTGAAGAGAACGTGATGCCAATCCTGAGCAGTCCATTCGGCATGTATTTGGGCCCATCTGTACCGTGACGTATGGTATCGTGGTTGCAAAGATGGACCTCGCCTTGGACGTCAGGAATGAAGTGGCGCATCATACAGTCTCTTGCGCACAGGTTGTGTTGTAACACGACGTCCTGTGGCTCCACGAAAAGCATTATTCAACATGGTGGCGTTGCTGTTATGGTTCCTCCGAGCCATAATCCGTAGGTAGCAGTCATCCACTGCAGTAGTAGCCCTTGGGCGGCCCGAGCGAGGCATGTCATCGACAGTCCCTGTCCCTCTGTATCTCTTGCATGTCCGTATAACATCGCTTTGATTCACTTCGCGACGTCTGTACACTTTCCTTGTTGGGAGTCCTTCCTGGCACAAAGTGACAATGCGGACGCGATCTAAACGCGGTATTGCCCGTCTAGGCATGGTTGAAGTACAGACAATACGAGCCGTGTACCTCCTTCCTGGTGGAATGACTGAAACTGATCGGCTGTCGGACCCCCTTCTGTCTAATAGGCGCTGCTCGTGCATGGTTGTTTACATCTCGGGGCGGGTTTAGTGACATCTCTGAACAGTCAAAGGGAGTGTGTTTGTGAAACAATATCCAAAACGTCTGTCTTCCGGAGTTCTGGGAACCGGAGTGATGCAAAACTTTTTTTGATGTGTGTAGTTTCAATTTCTAGCACTTCTCACGGTAGCTTTACCTCTGTATTTTAATTCTTCCTGGATTTGAGAACTTTTTCTAAAACATTTCCACAAGGTGAGGTTCAACAGCCGCAAAGTATTTTGTAAAATGCAATTTAACCATCAGTTGCTTATTTGTCCCGTTAGTCAGCTACCGGTTTCGGTTATTAACCATCATCCAGGATGTAGGGTACAACAGATTAGTTAAAAGCATCCCTACGTCCTGTTTGATGGTTAATAACCGAAACTGGTAGATGACTAATGGGACAGTAAATAGCTGATGGTTAAAATTTTATTTTATTTTATAAAATAATTTTTTTTTTGAAACATCGGAGACTAACTTTTTGAAGTCCGTTGGTGCATTACTGTCTACTGAATGATGGAGGAGATCTCAAGGATCAACTGCGTCGTGGCAGAGGGTCATCTTATGGCAGTTTAATAGGACCACTCCGTAGCAGAAGATTTCGTCGGAATGTCTTAACTGGAAGTTTCGAGCACAGGCCTTACATCAGCAAGGTGACCTGTATAGCGGAAGCCTTGAAGTCCAACACAAATGCTTGTATCCTACTTTTATCGATGTCCAACACGTCTGTCCGTGGTTTATCGTTTTCAGTTGTCATTCCAGCCATGTAAAACCCCGCGGTGCGTGGATGTGAAATCGTACTGGAATGATAGAACTGATCAGACTCCGTCACACACTCTTTAAGACCCGTTATTAAATTTTAATTACCCGACGGAATAGTTATCTCACAAGTGACCCTAACATGCAAACCAAGGGTGGGGAATGGCTGTAAAATCCTACTGAATATTTTTTTTTTACTCAATCGACAAATAATAATGATGATTTACGTAAACGATCTGGTTGATGCTATTGACAGCGGCATTACACTGTTTGCCGATGAAGCTGTAGTATACAGGAAACTAGTATCACACGAAAGTTGTGAACGAATCAATGAGGATTTGCAGAAAATAAATGGGTGGTGTAATGACCGGCAGTTATCTCTCATTATTAGTAAGTGTAACCTACTGCGTATAACGAGACGAAAATCCCCATTAATGTACGAGTACAAAAATGGTTCAAATGGCTCTGAGCACTATGGGACTTAACATCTGAGGTCATCAGTCCCCTAGAACTTCGAACTACTTAAACCTAACTAACCTAAGGACATCACACACATCCATGCCCGAGACAGGATTCGAACCTGCGACCGTAGCGGTCGCGCCGTTCCAGACTGAAGCGCCTAGAACCGCTCGGCCACATCGGCCGGCTGTACGAGTACAAAGTAAATGCGCAGTCTTAGGAAGCGGTAAAATCCTTCAAATATCTGGGTGTGACTATTCGAAATGATCTCAAATGATCAAATTACAGAAGTAACGAGCAAGGCGAACACCAGATTGCGGTTTATTGGTAGATTCCTGAAGCGATGCATTCATTCAACAAAGGAAATTGCTTACAATACGTTAGTTCGTCCAGTATTAGAGTATTGTTCGTATGTATGGGACCCTTACCAGTTGGGTCTGATTGAAGAGATTGAGAAGGTCCAAAGAAGAGCGGCAAGATTCGTGACTGGTACATTTGGCCATCGCGAGAGCGTAACAAATCTCATAGAAAGTTTGAAGTGGGACACAGTTGCACATAACCGGAAGGGGCTGCTCACTAAATTCCGAAATCTGATCTTCGCCGAGGATGTAGAGCATATATTATTACCACCAACTTTCAGATCGCGCAATGATCACCATTCAAAGATAAGGGAAATTAGAGCTCGTACTGAGGCGTTCAGACAGTCGTTTTTCCCTCGCGCGATCCGCGAGTGGAACAGAGGAGGGGAAATATGACTTTGGCGCAAATTGTGCCCTCCGCCACACACCGCTTGGTGGCTAGCGGAATATATATGTAGATATGTAGATGTAGAAAGACAAATAAAATAAAATAATGTTTTTATTATATTAAAAGCAATGACATAGCATAAGACTCAGTGATATAATAGAAAAAGTGATTGCAATAAAGGTATGAAGCAATTGGGGGGAGCAAAACCGTATTACAGCTGCACATTCAGTCACTAATAGGAATGCAAGCCACCACATGCTTCAGTTATTCCAGTGGATGAGAGACCAATAAATGAAAACGCCACTTTCAGTGGATCTGGGAGTAACGGTGCTGTGACAACAGTACGTCCCCTTTGCAAACATCAGTGCCCACTTACCGCCGGTGCTGATGCGTACTTCCGCCAGTCTGTCGTGGTGGTCACTTGCCCATGTGTGGTCTTAGTGCGTAAGGTGGCTATAATATCGCACCTTACAAGAACTCATCCACATATTTTGCCGTGATCTACATACACAATTATGTATCATGTGATAGGTTGTACATCGTATATATGAATATATAAAGGAGACTGACATTGTCACGTACGTCTTGTAAATAATTGTTAACGCTTATTGCATGAGTGTCTTTATTATAAAACAGCGTAATGAATTATTGCCTATACTAGTAGAGGTTGGAACGCCAGTGGAGATGAAACGGCAGGCAGAACTGAAGCTCTGGTTGGAAGGCCTGCACAGGTGTTGGTCCTGCTTAAACACAGGAAGTAGCTAGACAGACGTGGTGGCACCTGAGCTCTGGAGCACAATAGAGTCGCGACTGGCCGGTGTTGTAGCCGGACGGGAAGGATTATACTTCGGAAACTACGAAAATCTTGGACGCAGGTGAGAGGAACGAAGAACAGCACCTCGTAAATCACGCAGGCTGGTTACTTTCAAGGTTTTGTACTCAGAAGCGCACCATTGTACGAGTACACGTTTTTCCTCGCAAACTTTTCGAGTTGGACGACAAAAGACTAAAATATGGTAGGTCGGCGTTCGGAAGAATCTGTAGAGAGGGAGAATATTCCGTGGTTTCGAGATTATGATTTGTTTTCGGAATTACGATGGTGGGGAGCCAAGCCTTGCTGGGAAGCCAGCGGTGGAGAGAAGAGGTCTTCCGTTGTGAGCGCTCGTGTGTGACGGTCGCTCGATATCTTCTTTGTTGGTACAGACGGATTTGCTGTCTCTGCTCTCTGCAGAGTTTATAGTTAGAACAGTTAGGTACTGTACTGTTGCGAACCTATAGGATTCTGGACTTCACCTGCGGGTTGGAAGTCGTCGTTGAGTACGCAGCGTTCAGTAATTGAGGGCACTCCTTCTGCCTATGCTTACGTTGAAACGTTAACTGAATTCCGTTCTTGTGGCTGGGAGTTCGCGTTTCTCGTCTGTAGAACACAGAGAGAAGAAGACAGTATGAGAGTATATTAGTCAGAGGACCGCCTTCTGCCGCCTTAGTGTTTGAAAGAGTTTTATTTTGCGGGTGGAGTTCTTCCATCGACGCAGACGTGTACGAGAATCAGCACGCCGACGCACCAGACGCAGTACATACGGTGATATCGCAAATTGCTTCTGCCTATTAGGGCTATAAGGCTAAAGAGCTGTGATCAGGTTAGTTTATTTCCACTGAGGTTCCACACCACCGTAGATCACCTTTGAAAGTAGTGTCTTCTAGTGCTTGTTACGTAGATGATGTCAGTCATTTCGCGTTATTGATATTAGATCGCACAGTGATAATAAGGGGCAGAGTTGGGCAATTGATTAGTAATTTTGCTTAGGAAATGTAAACTTTGTAATATAAAGGTTTTTTAATCTACAATAAATATACAAGCGGGAACAACATTTATCATTTAGTAGGATTAGTTGCCTTCATCATTCATTTATCTTTAGATTGTAATTTATAGAATTAAGAGATCCTAAGATCTGCTTCAGGGAGTAGTCAGACAGGACCAAATCTTCATTTTAGCGTTTATTATTTTCCGTTGCGCACATTCATTTTACACCCGTCTGGAGTAGCATCTTGGAAGTGAACAACGAGCATTTCGATCGTCAAGACTCACGCACTGTGAAGTCCAAAAAATGTTCAAATGTGTGTGAAATCTTATGGGACTTAACTGCTAAGGTCATCAGTCCCTAAGCTTACACAATACTTAACCTAAATTATCCTAAGGGCAAACGCACACACACACCCTTGCCCGAGAGAGGACTCGGACCGTGAAGTCCCATCCACCGTCTGAACTCAGAGTTCTCGATATTTAAAACCATGATCTTTCACCTTACACATCCAATCCAAGAGTGTCTAACCTCCCGTGTCCCTGCTCCCAACTCTGTTATTTGCGCTGTTCCGGTTAATCAAGAAAAAGTTACCGTTTTCTGCCAGCAGCGTGAAAACAGCCACGTTTAATAAATTGCCGCCCTAGAATGTCTCAGACGCAGGCAAATCAGAGCACATGTTCGTCAGTTTTCTCTAGAAATTCCCTTATGACGTCAATACGCGATGGGCAAATCACAGCGTTGTTTATATACTTCCAAATTTCCAGAAGCCTAATCAACGTGACAGGGAGCCCGTAAGGCTTCTCCTCGCACCGCGTACGCCCAGACATTCCAAGACTTTTGATTTCTCATCATTAAGTAGTAGGTGGCAGCCAATAGTTGAGACTATCTCCCTCAGCCTGTAACGTCCTCTTTGAAAATTATTAATGACTGTGCTGGTAAATGTCTACGTTATTTGATACAGAAACAACTGAGTAAAACACAAAGGACTCAGACAGTTTTCTCTTTACTTATTCTGATCATCACTAAACTCACACACAATATTTTTAGCGCAACGCAGTCTGACTTTCAATAATCCTCACAAAAGAATATATATATAATTTTATGACATCCAATTAAACAAATTTCCTTTTTCTTCTGGACACACGTCCAGATCGTCCGCTAAAAGCTCTGGCATCTCTCTCCCCACATCCACCACTGCTGGCGGCTCACCTCCAACTGCGCATCGCTACGCCCTACATCCAACTGCCCAACACTACACAAGCGAATATTCCAACAATGAGTCCAACCAGCCACAGACTGCACACAGCGCAGTCAGTGATTTTTATACAGAGCGCTACGTGCCGTTACCAACATAAAAACCTAAACAGCCTACTTACATAGTCCCGATGCTCCTCACAAAAAACTTTTACAAATTGTTTTGGACAGTGGACACTACTGATCTGAACACTACAATAGCGAATATTCTAACAATGCCCCCAGCCACAGACTGCACACAGCACAGTCAGCGATTTTCATACAGAGCACTACGTGGCGTTACCAACATAAAAACTTAAACAGCCTACTTACAAGCCTTCTACAGAGCCGAACGGTACCGAGTACCGCGAATCCTGTCTTACCTTGATTGACAAGGGAGTTCCATGAGCCCTCCCAAGTGTCTCCCTGACACGCGCAAGCCGGAACAAAGCCTCTGAATGCCTTGTGGTCTCTCCTGTTGCTCTCAAGAGTTATCTGCGAACTGAGAGATTCTCAAGCATTCGTAGAATGCAACTGCAAGCGTCGGCCGACAGCCACTGCAGTTTTGTAAAACACGTTCCCCAGCATTAAATAACGTCATGAGACTTTTAGTAAGATGAAACTAAAGTGTCCTGTCTATCGTCAGACGTGACAAGGGGCAGACGAATTTAGCGTATAAATGGAAGGAAGCAAGCCAGACGGCTTGTAATCTTTCAGCCGTTATTTCATTGCACCAAGTGACTGCGTTACCATTTGTAAAATATGTCCATCACAATAAATCCCATTCTGTTTAAAATGTTTTACTTCTTATAGCCTGCTTGGGAGGTATGCAGCCAAGAGAGTTTTCATCCTACATATTTAGACCTGCCTATGCTGTAGTCGTTAATTTAAAATTGTTTTGTTCGCAAATGTGTGCTTTAGATAGGAGACATACACACTACAGTTCAGATTGCTGACTGCGCTAGTGTAAGTAATCGGTACGAGGTACCATACTGTTCAGTCGGCAACACACTATTCTTTCCAACAGCCAGTCCGCAGGACGGTCGCAAGAACACGTATCCTTGTTCGGCTTTTTCAGAGACCCTGAGAACAACCCCCTGTTGCTTTTGAGCCATACTAAGGCACTTAGCTTGCTCCAGATTGTATTTAGCCTGGAGAGGCTGGTGGCTCTTTTCCTTCCGCTGCGCCGCCATGCTGCAGAACCCACCCTGTTGTCCCCACGGGAACCTCCGATGTGGAGCCAACGCACGGGCCAGCATGTGCCTTCTACGCGTTTCTCTGGAACTCCTTCACAGAACATCACAAACTTTCATAATTATCGCTTTGCAGAAATGTAGTTTAGCTGTCTTTCAACGCCTTCAAATATCCCACCTCCATCCCGCAACAGTCATTGTGCCACTCCCCACCCCCCCAACCCCCTCATCCAAAAAAAAAAAAAAAAAAAACAAAAAAAACCACGACGTTTTCGATAAGGCAAGTAAAAAGTTCGTGAAATGGAATGGAGCACCTGAAGTGCAAAATCATTGTAGCTACTTCTTCAGTCCGTCTACATATATTGATGAGTTGATAAATATCACGTAAAATTCTTTTTAATTATGGCAGTACCTGCCAAGGGTTTTCCATTGACATTTTTTTGCCTGTTATTCTAATAGGTGCCTAAATCTTCATGACGTAACTTGTCTGTCTGCTTCATTTTTTATATCATTAAGTAATTCTATTTTTAAATTCACTTTCCTCTTCTTCGATTAGGCCACAGCCTACGACTCTGTTCTACAAAATGGAATGTTCCGTACGTATAGCGCCTAGTTATTTTTTGAGTGAGTTATCTGATGCATGACGTCAAGTGTGGTTCTGGTACAGACATTGTTTAGGTAATCTCAGGTAATTTTACTTCCGAGGTAACAAAATTCTTTTGTTTCTGCTAGTGCCACGTTTAGCAAATCGCTGTTACTCTCCTTAGTAACTTTTATTGTTTTCGCCTCTGCTTTGTTTGCTTGCAACCCAAATTCCTTGCTACTGGCCGTTCGATTTAACAGTTCTGCTTAGGAGTCCTTTCTCTGAGGAGAAGGAATATGTCGCCTGGGACCGCTAGCATTCGCATAAGCTCTCCTTGCACTTTTGCTTTTCTGATATTTTCTTCTTTTTACCTATAACTTCTACAGCACACGAGTTTTACAACAGTGCCGAATGCTGCAACTATGTACTACGGCTTTCTCAAAAAGTATTAGTCTTCTGCTATTATCCACGCATTTCCTTTTGAAATATAGCGGATATTCAGTATTCCCTTCTGTCATTGCCATTCTTCTCAGCACTGCTATTATTTTACTCCACATAAAGCTTTTCATAGCTGCCTCTACATCCACAAACGTTGTGATGAAAATATTTTGATTGTACTTATATTACCCTACCATTAATAAGTGCAAAATCAGAATTACCTATCTTGCGTTTATATTTGTTTGAATCCAAGTAATCTTCATTTAGTTACTTTTCTTCCAGTTATACAATCTATTCTTTTCTATGTTTTGTGCATAACAATAAGTAACACACAAAATGAAACTCTTAAAGAAAGCTATGGAAAAGTAATTATGATTTCTAGCGAATGATATGTCCCAGAGTTGTTCAAGCTTGCACTAGAGAAAATAAATCACACAAACTTTCAACAAGAACATCACCACAACGTTTCTGTCTTCCCCAATAATGATGTAGTCCTGTTATCTGTCCTCAGAGAAGAATACGAAGGAACGAGCTAGGCCACGTGATTCACACCTCCACTAATAATGATCTTTTGAATGTGATGGAGTATTAAAGTACCTGGAAATATTATTCACAGAGGTCGCTTCGAACTAAGCAGAGATGAATGTGATGATCCAAGCTGGGAACTGTCTACATAAATCAAGAAACCTGATAAAATGTTCACAGCACATGCGGACAGGACAGTGATCCATCTAGTGACATTATATCGATGAGAGACGTGGCATGTCTTGGCATCAGCCTTCTTGTTTTTGAGTGAAACGTCTTGAGGAAAATCTACAAGAATCCAAACACTGTGGACTTGTTGCAAAGTTGTCTTCATCCACGGCGCCCACTGATGGCCTGTCAAATAGTCCAATGTTCTTTCCTATGGAGCAGTCCTGGGGAAAGACGGAGATGTGGACTCCTGAAAGGAACTGCTACAGAGCGACATTCCGAATGACTGGCGGAGAAACAGTACACCATGGGGGAGTAGTCTTGTAGCAGCATGCTCTTGCTTGCTAAGGAACTGACGGCAGTATTTTTTCTGGAAAATTGGTAATTTAGAAGATCATTTCACACACTCTGCCAGTTCCTATACCGTTTAAATAGCTTTATGTCAATCTCATTAATTTGTGCTAACAAGTTTAAATTCTAATCATTCAGCTTTCTTTAAAATTCTGACTGTATTGCTTTATCTTCTGGTTCTTATACATCAACTCCTACTCCTCCTCTTCAACCATCTAGCGCTATTTATCTTCTCTCTTGTACATATTTTCATGCCCACTTTGCATAGTAAGGTCTTTATTTTTCCACGACCCGCTGCCGCGGTTGGGCCAGGCACATTTCGTTTGGAATCGTTACGAACATTCCAGTTAAGAGTTAACGGTCATATTAACACTTAAATCAATGCTCAATCCAAATCGCATATGTATTATACAAGTGAACATATTTACCATAATTGAAATTAATACGACATGAATTTTACTTCTACGTAGCACTAAGATAAGGGGCGACCGAAGCGTTTTCGTTGGCTGCTTTTCTGCACTGTATGTGGAATGTAGCGCGACTCCGATGCGGGTATATAAACACGTAACGGGGAGCATTACAGGTAAGTATAAGTGAGAAAGGCCACGGTGTTTGCCCTCTTCTTTGGTTCGTAACAAGTCACGTGACAGTCAGAATTATGAGCCACTTAATACGACTGGGAGGAGCGTATCCACTGACGCTAGCAAGGCAGCGAATAGAACGCGCTGTTAGCCTTTTATTTTTTTTAATGTCTTCCCTCTCCCATTCCTGGAGATGTGGTACAAGGGATGCAATGGTTTTATTGTTTTTAAAGTTATTGTTATTTTCATTTATTTTTATTTGGTAACTTTTCTTTTGTTGTTTTACTTAATTAATAATTTTTTAAAGCAGTAAGTAACTGAAACTATTAAGGACACTCGTTGCGTCGAAGGACAAAAAGAAAAAAAGCAAAGTGTGAGGGGGGTAGGACATCAAACGGGCCGACTTGGAGCAGGAGAGGCACCACAGGACATTTCAGTTTCCACTGTCTACACTTTTACAAATAAATTTATAAAACTTTGTCAGCATGACCAGGAAGGATTCAGAATTCACACTCTTAGCAGTGGAGGTTGTAAAATATAACGAAATAATTTTTTTTACATGTGAGATTTCATCAATTTTTTCACTTACTAATGGCAGCATTTGTTGCTATAGGTACACTTTTCTTCATAAATAAGAGAGATTCTTCGATGAATTTTGCACAGCATACAAACCATACTTAAAGGTTTATGAAGCTCTAGAATTTTCGAAATCTATTAAAAACTGTGGTAAAAATTGAGGTAATTAACTACAAAATTTGTGTTTTTTCTAAACATAAAGTTTAAAATACAACAGCTCATTCGTTTTTCCATTAATTAAATAAATTCTAGACTTTCATGCACCTGTAAGTATGGTATGTATGCTGAGGAAAATTCATCGAAGAATCTCTCTAACTTATGAAGAAAAGTGTACCTATGGCAACAAATGCAGCCATTAGTGAGTGAAAAAATGATGAATTTTCACACGCAAAACAAATTTAGTTTGATATGTTTTCGAACTTCCATGTTTTCGAACTTCCACTGCAATGAGTGTGAATCCTGAATCCTTCCTGGTGATGCTGAGAAAGTTTTATGAATTTCTTTGTAAAAGTATAGACACTGGAAATTAAAATGCCATGTGATGCCTGTCCTGCTCCAAGTCGGCCCATTTGACGTCCTACCCCCCTTAATTAAAACCTAAGGGTGGAATCCGTACCACTATTAACCGGTACTATATCTTGCACCGGATGGGAAACGAAAGAAATGCGAAGAACCTTTCGCACTGGGGACAAAAAGAGGAAAGGGGGCAAATACTGCTACACAGCGCGAGGGGTCACGACGGAACTCTCCATCTGCTTTATTATCCAGGTATGACTTCTCGCAATGACCAAGGTAGGTCCCACGTTGTACCGTGTAGTGTTCTATCATCGCCTTGTAATTTTAGCTTCTCTTACCCGTGATGTTCCAGCTACGTGGAGAGTCGCACTCCACAAATAATTGGGAAATATTGTCGATACTTTGGGTTACTGAGGGTTTTGAGACGTCGTTCTTGCAAATAGTTCCAAAAGTCTAAGGTGTCCTCAGTGCCATCTTGAAACAAATAATGCACTGCATGACCGCGAAGCCACTCCATTAGTTTTCGTACTTGGGTAATACGTATCATCCGGGAATAATACAGTCTTGGGTTCGATATGATTCGGCGTCACCCGAAGGAAGTACGCTGACCTTTGCTTCACTGAGTGCCAGACTGCCGTAGACTCGCCACAGCTAAGACGGTGTTCATCGTCGCCTTTAACGCCACAGCTCGTGCACATTGGTGAGTCTACCATGTGGATCGCATGCAGCCTTGACCTCCTTACCGTTGGCAGTGATATACCACATCGCCGAGACTGCAGTGTTCAGTGTTACGTGGTGAATAGTGTTCCACACTACTCGCCAGTTGACGTTCGGGCGCTTCCTGCCACGATGTTATCGGGTCGTCCACGCTGCAGGACACGATAAACCGTCTGTGCCGTCGCCAGTTGAGTCGCTGGTAAGGCAAGTCGAACGTAACTGAGTTAGAGGTAAAAGACACCGATGTAGAAGAGCGAGGAGGGGACGCGGTGTATCGGCACAGCTGACGAGAGGGAGGGCGGCACTGGTTCTTCTAATAACAAACTCGTCAGACTGTCCGGACGGCGAGGCCATAGTTTGACTAATGTGCTCACAAATAGGGCGACCGCTCTGTCATGAACGTGATAAAGGCCAAGTTCTCCCCGATGCGTGGGAAGGGTGAGAGTCTCATATGTGATCGTGAAAAGCATTCCTGAACTCACGATGGGCCCAAAAGCCGCCAGCATACGGAGAGCTAACACCACCGGTATAGGAAATATCTGGGCGCCGGCCGCGGTGGTCTAGCGGTTCTGGCGCTGCAGTCCGGAACCGCGGGACTGCTACGGTCGTAGGTTCGAATCCTGCCTCGGGCATGGGTGTGTGTGATGTCCTTACGTTAGTTAGGTTTAAGTAGTTCTAAGTTCTAGGGGACTTATGACCTAAGATGTTGAGTCCCATAGTGCTCAAAGCCATTTGAATATCTGGGCGATGTGTGGAATGTGTGACTCTAAATGTATGTTGACGTACTGCGTCCGTTGGACGATGTCCAGTGCTCGTAGGCCGCTGTTGGCTATCCCAGTCCGAACATTTAGTAAAAGTCATCAAAAGTTGTGAGCACAGGTTTGTCGTATGTCGTCTGTGAAATCAATGCCGAAGCATTTCAAAGTATGTCTGAGCTGTAAGGGGGTGACGCTGTCCCCAGGCAGTCCGACCCCGACGTTCATCGCCACTGATTTTGCCATGCTATATGTAGCCATCCAATTCATTGCGCTGGCGGTGTCGTCGACGTTGCGGATGACAATCACCAGGTCGTCAGCGCATGCTTTACATCGGGAAGTATGGCCTCACAACGTCATATCCGCTAACCGTTGGCGCAGGCCGCATAGGAGTGGTTGGATGGCCACAGCGTAAAGTAAAGTGAACAGAGGTCAGCCGTGGCGTATCGATAGACAAATGGTGAGGGGCTGCTTAGGGTAGCCGTTGACGATCACCTTGGATGTCGCGCCACGGAGTAGTCGCATGACGACAGTGAGGAATGGCTGCGGGTACCGCATATGTTGGAGGACCGCTTCCAAATAGTCGTGGTCCACGCGATAGAAAGCTTGACTGAAATCGATTGCCTCCAGCGCATCCTTCAGACGACATGCCCTTGCCTGTGAGATCAAGTCGCGATATTCACTGAGTGCTGTTTGAATATTACTGTCGCCTCCTAATGACGTTTGATCGGGGAGATGACGTGTTGTAAGATCTGACGTATCCGCGCCGCCAACTGTCGAGAAAAGATCTAATTCAATAGCGTCAGCGGACGGTAGTCCTGCAGCCGTGAGCCACCGGACGGTTTGTGAATTGGAATAATCATCCCTTCTACAAGGGCCGCTGGGGGCGGCACTTCTGGGGATAGTAGTTCGCAACAGATGTCCATCCATCGGGTGGCTAGTGAATATTGGAAAGTCCGGTAAAATTCCAAGGGAAGGCCATCAGGACCCGGAGACTTGTTTATAGCTCCTTTTCTTCACTTTTTCTTCAGTAATTTTGGCCATGAAGGACGCTTCCAGGTGCCGGGGTGATGGTGCCGTAAATCGTCTGAGAGACGTCCACCAGTGCTGTCGGATCAGAAGTCTGAGCTGAATAGAGCTGGGAATAATGATTGTAGAACGATGTGCTTATGTCTTGTTGCGTGGTGAGGCAACGGCCGTCTCCGTGTCGATGAAGCGTATCAGCGCTCTTTGGCCTCGTTTACGTTCACGATGTACGTGGATCATAGACGGGCGTTCGCTCGCCATCATATGCTGCGTCCTATAGCGAATGACCATCCCCTCTAGGTGGTGTCCCATATTAGCGACGATCGGAGCCTTAGCACGGTGGACCACCGTTTGTCGATCCGGGGACGTCGCCATAGCATCGCAGTCTCCCAGTACCCTGAAGTAAAAATCGAGTGTGTGTCTACGCCAATCAGAGTGGTCGCGACCGTAGGTTATCAACGGGTGTCTCAGTGCCGGTTTGGCGCAATCCAACCACCAGCTGGTCGTTGTCGGTTATGCACGGGGGCGATTTTCTTACGAATGCCTCAACAGTTTGGCGGCAATCCGGGTACGATAGGGGAGCGACGTTTAATTTCCGCGGGCTGCGGCTTCTATACACTTGTTGCCGCCGTACGATGATGGTACAGATGTAAACTGAGTGGTCCGAGAAAGCTGCAGGCCACAGTTCCGCATCCTGTGCCCAGCGGCAAGAGAGCGTGAGACTTAAATCCTGTCGATGCGACTGGCAGAGCGATTCGTGAAGTGTGCGAATCCCGGTCGGTGGCCGTGAAGATGTTACCAAGTGTCCACCATCTGCAGGTTTCGGATTAGCGTCTCGAGTTCCGGGCGCGGATTATGTTGTGGGAGTTGGTCTCTGGATGCCAGTACGCAATTGTAGTCACCTCCAAACACCAGATGGTCGTGGCGGCCGTGGAAGACCGGGGCGACGTCTTCCGCAAAGAATCGTGAACGTTCGCGACGTTTGTCCGTCCCGGAGGGTACGTAGATACTGATAAGGCGGACACCCAGTGCTGTGAGTGCCATTCCTCTTGCCCCAGGCAGAAAAAGGATATCGTCCGCCACTATCCCTTCCCGAAGAACTACAGCGACGCCACTGCCTGTGGGGGAAGCTGGAGAGACGCATGCGTCATAACCGTACATGCCCGGTAAGTCATCGATGTACACCTCCTCGAGAAGGGCTATATCGATGGAAGCAGAATTCAACATATCCTGAAGTAAGGATAACTTAGCGCGCGTCTGTATAGTGTTGATGTTTACAGTTGCAACGCGATAAGTTTGAGATCTGTCCATAGCACTCGTGTTGGCTATCAACACCCGTGTAAGGGGTGTGTGCACGTGACGTCAGGCTGTCTCATCGCTGTCACTGGAGGTGGAAAATGATCAACACTCGAGGGGTGAATTCCCCCGCGTGTCGTCCGACGCGGTGGGCAAGGAGTTTTCCTGACCGTCGTCCGCCCAGTCGCCATGAAATACCATCGGCTGTTGGTCGCTGCTGAGGCACTCGGCGCAGACTCCTTCGGCGCTGTGTTGTGTTGTTGTTGTGGTCTTCAGCCCAGAGACTGGTTTAAAGCAGCTCTCCATGATACTCTATCCTGTACAAGCTTCTTCATCTCCCAGTACCTACTGCAACCTACATCCTTCTGAATCTGTTTAGTGTATTCATCTCTTGGTCTCCCTCTGCGATTTTTACCCTCCACGCTGCCCTCCATTACTAAATTGGTGATCCCTTGATGCCTCAGAACATGTCCTACCAACCGATCCCTTCTTCTCGTCAAGTTGTGCTACAAATTCCTCTTCTCCTCAGTTATGTTCAGTACCTCCTCATTAGTTACGTGATCTACCCATCTAATCTTCAGCATTCTTCTGTAGCACCACATTTCGAAAGCTTCTATTCTCTTCTTGTCTAAACTCTTTATCGTCCATTTTTCACTTCCATACATGGCTACACTCCACACAAATACTTTCAGAAAAGACTTCTTGACACTTAAATCTATACTCGATGTTAACAAACTTCTCTTCTTCAGAAACGTTTTCCTTGCCATTGCCAGTTCTACATTTTATATGCTCTCCACATCGACCATTATCAGTTATTTTGCTCCCCGAATAGCAAAACTCATTTACTACTTTAAGTAGGGCTATCTGCATTGCTGAGGCACTCATGCCTCCCCACCAAGGTTCATGGGGGACGCTACTGGGTGGTAATCGGCAGCGGCTGCCTGCAAGCGATCCTGCTGATCTGTGGGATCGGAGGGACTGAAACCATCACCATGGCGATCTGTTGGTACCGCCGTCGGATTGTCCATAGTCCATGTCAGACGTTTGCTGCAAGCACTCGTCCGATGGAGCACGCCGCCGTCTCTTGTGTTTCCGTGGGGAACGCTGTTTATGGACGTTTGTTTCAGTATCCGAACGTGGTTGGATCTCGTCAGCTTCTCTGGTGTCTGGAAGAAAATCCGCTGATGGCACAACCCGTGGGTCAATGTCCATCCTGTCATCTCTGCTTTCTTGCAAGGTCGGTCTGTGATAGTCCTCAGGAGGGGGCGCCGTTGTAGTGGCTGGATCCGGTACTGGAGAATCCATTGTGGCTTCGCTATCGGGGCGGCTGTCGGACTGATGTAGCCGGCATCGGGAAGGGCGGCCATCCGAGCAGCCCCGGCATAATTGAGAGGAAGGGTTGTGATCGTAGAAAGAATCATAGATTCACCTGTCGGGATTTGAGCAAGACGCCGTCGGAGACAATCCGACCTGACGTGTCCTTCTTGGCCACAATCGGAGCTAGTGCATGGCTATCCGTCATACATAATAATCGCCCTATATCCGCCGACGACAAGGTAGGATGGTACATGTTTTGTCAGTTCAGTTTGATCTGTCGTGCCCCGTTAAGAACCGGGTACGTTGTAAAGGTGGTCCATTTTTCGGCCATGTGGCTGACCACTCTGCCATAAGGCGGTGACTACGTCCGGTGGTACTTCGAAGACTTATACCATACGGAGGCCAAGCCCCGCGTGATCGATAGAGACCACCCCAATATGGCCATCAGAATGTTTGAATTTAAGATCGTTTGCATGTGCGCACACGATTCTGTTGCACACCTCCTCACTTACTAACTTGAGGTAGACAACATTGCTCGTGATAGAGAGATGGATACCAATTATGTCCTGCGGATCAATTTTAACGTCGTCACGTAGAAAACGTTCCATTTCAAAAGCTCACGGCCTTGCATGATCAGGTGGAAAACTGATATTGATGGAGGTTTGTCTGTATGAATGTGCCGTATTACGTCGGTAGTGATGGACTCTAAACTAGCGGCGACGAAGTAGTAAAAACTACGCCGGCCGGTGTGGCCGTGTGGTTAAAGGCGCTACAGTCTGGAACCGCGTGAGCGCTACGGTCGCAGGTTCGAATCCTGCCTCGGGCATGGATGTGTGTGATGTACTTAGGTTAGTTAGGTTTAAGTAGTTCTAAGTTCTAGGGGACTGATGACCACAGATGTTAAGTCCCATAGTGCTCAGAGCCATTTGAACCATTTTTGAGCCAGTAAAAACTACGAACATTCGCGACCGCGCGGACGGGACGTAAACAGGACGTCCTCGCCGCAGCACTGCGGAAAGCAGATTGACCCATTCGGCTATCCGTGCACGGGTCACAGCCAGACCCAAACTTCCCTATGTCGTCAACCATGCGTCCTTTGGACGTGCATGCACGTCCAAAAGGAACTTTGCATCGCAATCAGAATAACACAGGCACTGCAATATCGTACAATGATTCAATCGTGGCAACATGCAGTTGTAAAATGTAAATGTCATGTAACTAGGGCTTCTCGTCGGGTAGACCGTTAGCCGGGTGCAAGTCTTTCGATTTGACGCCACTTCGGCGACTTGCGGGTCGACGGGGATGAAATGATGAAGATTAGGACAACACACCACCCAGTCCCTGAGCGGAGAAAATCTCCGACCCATCCCGGAATCGAACCCGGGCCCTTAAGATTGACATTCTGTCGCGCTGACCGCTCAGCTACCGGGGGCGGACAACATGCAGTGGTAGAGTTGCCCGATGCAGGCCAACGATATTAGGAGAAGGTCTGACAATGTCGGTGCCTTGAGCAGAATATCCGAAGAACGGAGGTATGATCTATAGGACATGGCTTACCCCCCTCCGGACCGAGCACTGAATTGGTCGTTCACAAACGACCACCAATTGAAGAACCTCATGAACGAACTGTGGGGCTATGTGAATATTTTGGGTTATCCAGGTAATCGATTATTTTACGACTGTGGCCACAATCAAAATAAAAAAAAGATGTTCTGTGCCATTCTGCTTGGTTGGACAGCATAAGTGGCGACACTGCGTAAAATAAATAAATAAATAAATAGAACGGACAGCGCGCATTTAGTGCAGCGTCGTACGATCGTCTGCAAACAGTTCTGGACCCAAATGGTTCAAATGGCTCTGAGCACTATGTGACTTAAACATCTGAGGTCATCAGTCCCCTAGACTTTGAACTACTTAAACCTGACTATCCTAAGGACATCACACACATCCATGCCCGAGGCAGGATTCGAACCTGTGACTGTAGCAACAGCGCGGTTCCAGACTGAAGCGCCTAGAACAACTCGATCACAGCTGCCGGCTACTTGGACCCACATGGCGGTTATAACAGTAAGGTGGATAGCACCAACGTTGCAGTCGAGTCCGTTCGCTGATTTTCGGCAATCCGTTCGTCCTCGCTCGTGCTGGTTCGTGACGATTGATTTCTTTTTATCTATATTTTCGGATATACCGCACTAGCAAATCTACACTGTGTGGTGGTGCCTGCATTTTACTAATACTTTGATTAAAAATATCTTGTCATCTTTATGTAATTCGCAATTAGTGACTAGATGTTACGAGAGGCGAATGCGCCATTATAAAAGAACGTGGAATGTATTCGTAGTTGCGAATATGGACAACCATCAATTGTATAATGGAATGACTACAATGAAAATTTGTGCCGGACCGGGACTAAACCCAAGTTTCCCGGTTATCGCGAGCGGTCGCCTTTCCATTGAACAACACAGGCACTGCAATGTCAGAAGTATTCACCGACATTGAAAATGCGACATTCGATTAAAGTGTCTCCCCTGAACCGGAATATACGTAATGAATATACGAGTGCAGGTTGTAGACGCCTGGATGACGACATATGGAAGGTTGGGTCTGACCGTGAAGCATGGTCGGATAGCCAAACGTGCTCCAGCAGGGTGGCTTAGCGTTTTCGATCAGAGAGGTGGCCACCTCTGTGATACAAAGGTAATCCCAAAAGTATGGTTTCCTATTTTTTTTATAAGTACATACATCTGTTTATTTCTACAATTGTTTACATCAGTTTACAGCTTGAACATTTAGCCATTTTTCGACATAAACCCCATTTCTATCGATGCATTTTTGTAGACGCTGTGGCAGTTTTTGTATGCCCATGTCAAATCAGCTCCCCGCCATGCTGTTCAGAAAGTTATGAACCTCTTCTTTCACCTCGTCGTCGGAGTTGAATCGCTTTCGGCCAAATGTTCTTTTAACCTAGGGAACAGGTGATAGTCACTGGGCGCCAAATCAGGAGTATAGGTTGGGTGGGTGATTATGTTCCACTGAAACTGTTGCAGGAGAGCAACGGTTTGCCGAGTGATGTGTGGGCGAGCGTTGTGATGGAGAATGTGTACGCCCTTGCTCAACATCCCTCTTCTCCGGTTCTGAAATGCCCGTTTGAGTTTTTTCAGAGTCTCACAGTACCCGTCAGCTGGAATTGTGGTCCCAGTGGTCATAAAGTCGACCAACCATACCCCTTTCCGATCCCAAAAAACGGTTGTCAAGACTTTACTGGCAGACTGTGTTTGTTTGAATTTCCGCGGCTTTGGCGAAGAAGGATGCCGCCACTGACGTGATTGTTGCCTGGTATCAGGTGTAAAGTGGTATGCCCAGGTTTCGTCACCCGTGACAATTGAGTCCAGAAAGTTGTCCTGTTCGGCTGCAAGGCGATGAAGAAATGCGCGGGAAGCATCAACTCGCCGCATGTGGTCCTCAGTCAGCATGCGTGGCATCCATCTTGCTCACACCTTCGGTAGTTCTATGTTTCCATTAAAATTCTGTAAGCGGTGCTTCGGGAACCTCAGGAACCAAAGTGCAGATATCATCCAGGGTGATCCGCCGATCTTCACGCATGCTCAACCTTCAAACACTGTCTCCTCACAAATTGACGGTCTCCCGCTCTTTTGTTCGTCGTGAATTTCGGTCCGACCAGCTAAAGACTCTCTACACCACTTACGAACATTTTTGACATCCATGCACGACTCAGACACTTCCGTCAATTGGCGATGGATTTCAATCGGCGCAGTGCCAAGTGCGTTGAAAAACCGAATAACTGCGCGCAATTTGCACTTGGCGGTAACATCCAACCGGAGCTCCAATCTCAACGGCTGCCAAGCCAAGACTGAGCGCCTCAGCGCGGAGTGCGCATGTTTACACACAGCGCGTGAAGCACTCTTCATAACAGTGTGACCAACTGCCACGCAAACACAGTTCTGTACTTATAAAGAAATGAGAGATCTTACTTTTGGGATTCTCTCTCTCTCTTCTCAGCGATCACAGGCCCTGTAGACCACGCGCTGCATCAACGATCTGCTTCCACCGCCTTGTATCTTTCGCAGCCTCTCTTCACCGTGTGGAAATTCCTAATGCTGCGATGTCCTTCTCTATGTCTTCTTTCCACCTTGTACAGGGTCGGCCCAATGGCCGGAAGAGAATGTTTTTATAGCATTCCAACGGTAAAAGAGGCAGAAGGCATCTATCTCTACGGGGCAGGCAGAACTCAGAGCCTGGGAAAGGCAATCTGCCTAGGAAATGGTAATCCAAAATATTACTCAGCGAGCTTGGAAACTGTGAGATGGCAGCCCCTGCGCAGCGCTCGTAACGTGGCCAGGGGATTCTATACCTACTGGCTCACATCAACGATTTGCCTCGGATAATGGATTCAAAGGAAATTTTTGGGATTACCGTCGTAATAATAATTTAAAAAAAACTGAGTGAGCTATTTAACGATGAACTTGAAGGGGTGTAATGTGACGTCCGCCCAGAGCAAATGATAGAAACAATGACGAACATAACGAAGAAAAAAAAAAAGAAAGGAAGAAAATGGCAAGGCGACGGCTCGCGTTGGGCGGAAATTCTGGGTTGAGTCCCGGTCCGGCACAAATTTTCAATGTCGTCATTCTATTCTACAGCTGATGGTTTTCAATATTTGCAAATGCCAATACATTTAATGTAATTCATAATGGCTGTAGTCGCCATAATACCTGTTCCTTCGAATATATATGCATGGAACATATACTGTGTTCGAACATTACAACTAACCTCGAAGGGAACGGTCTGTTGACCCATAGCCAACACGGATTTAGAAAACATCATTCTTGTGAAGTACAACTAGCTCTTTACACACACAAAGCGCTGAGTGCTGTCGACGAAGGATTTCAAATAGATTCCGTAGTCCAGATGGGTTTTGACACCGTACCTCAGAAGCAGCGGGTAATCGAAACGTGTGCTTAACGAATATCTCTCAGTTATGCGACCGAATTCGTGATTTCCTGTCAGAGAGCTGACCGTTCGTAGTAACTGACGGAAAGTGATCGAGTTAAACATAAGTGATTTCTGGGGTTCCCTAAAGTAGTACTGTAAGCGCTCTGTTCTTTCTTATCAATATAAACGATTTAGGAGACAACCTGAGAAGCCGTCTGAGGCTGTTTGCAGATGATGCTGTCGTTTATCGTCTATTAAAGTCGTCAGAAGATCAAAACCAATTTCAAAACGATTTAGATATCTGTATGCCGCGAAAATTGCCAATTTACACTAAATAACGAAAAGTTCGAGGTCATCCACATGACTGCTAAAATGAATCCGTTAAACTTCGTTTATACTATAAATCAATCAAATATAAACAACTTAAATTCAACTAAATAGCTAGGAATTACAATTAAGAACAACTTAAACTGGAGAGAACACATGGAAAATCTTCTGAGGGGAGACGAATCAAAGAATGCGTTTTATTGGCAAAACACTTAGAAAATGCAACAGATCTATTAAGGTGATTCTCACTGCGGTACGATCTTCTCACGAAACTTCAGTCACCAACTTTCTCCTCCGAATGAGAAAATATTTTGATGATGCCGACCTATACAGGGAGAAACAATCATCATAATAAAATATGGGAAATCAGATCTCTCACGGTGTTCGTTTTTTCCTCGAGCTGTTTGAGAGCGGAATAATGGAGAATTAGTGTGAAGATGTTTCGATTAAACCTCAGCCAGCCACTCAACTGTCATTTGCAGAGTAGTCATGTAGATAGGTAGGTAGACAGAAAGGGCTGCCATTCCTCCACAAACATTCAGATATCTCATTGAAAGTTTCGCTGGATAGAGTATCAGCGATTTCTGCCCTACTGCACTCGCGCGTTGACCTAGGGGCAAATGACTGTCTGGTAAGCCTCCGGACATGCCCAAATCTCTCCTATGTTATTGTCACACTCACTGGTGCCACGCCAGTATAATAGTCTTCGAATGAAGCATCTCTAAATTTACCCGTTTCGCGGGAACTACGTCGCCAATCATCCAAGGCTTACCACTAGTACAGTATTTCTGTTACGCTTTCATATGGTCTATAGCGCCATTTACGACCTTAGTAGCGCTTCCCTTACAGAAGCACAACACTTTCGCAGAGCTCTCTATACAAAACTACGATTTCCTTTTATCTTCCCTTACACCGATATTAAGTGATCGTCCCAGCTCATATTCCTTCTTTATATAACCCCTAATAACATTCACGGTGTTTTGCGCCTAACATGTTCACTACTTATCTTGCAATCATACGAGGTGCGACAATAAATTAATGAGACTAATGTGAAAAAATAGTTGCTTACCGTTTTAGTCAAGTTTAGTGTTGTCTCCTTCAAAGTAGTTCCCTTCTGATTGCACACACTTTTTCCAGCGCTTCTGCCATGAATGGTAACATTTCTGGAACTCATCTTCTGTAATATCCTCCAAGATCCTCGTCACAGCTTTTTCGACATCTTGTGTTATTTGAAAATGGTGTCCCGGCCGCTTTGACTCTTGGAAATACAAAAAAGTCGCACGGAGCGATATCTGGTGAGTAAGGTGTCTGTGGTAGTACTGAAATTCGTTTTGAGGTTAAAAATTGCTGTACTGACAGAGCAGTATGGGATGGCGCATTATCGTGGTGCAGAATCCAAGTATCAGCAATGTTGGCACGGACACCAAGAACCCTTTTACGAAGTCTTTCTAAAATTTCTTTGTAGTAATTTCTTTTGACTTTGATATGCTAGCTTTTTTTGGTCTGTGTGATCCCTTTGAGCACCATTGAGAACTTTGGCGTTTTGTCTCTGGATCGTACTGAAAAAACCAACTTTCATCACCAGTGATAACACGGCTCAACAATTCTGGATTGATTTCCGTTTGCTCTAACAGATCGGCTGCCATATTTTTCCGTGTTTCTCACTGTTGTGGTGTGAGATTTCTGGGGACCATTTTTGCACAAATCTTTATCGTACCAAGCTCTTCAGTTATTATTAGACAAACCGTTTCTCGACTGATGTTCAGTGCTTCTGCAATCATTTTCACGGATAATCATCAATCAGATCGTACGAGTACACGCACCCTGGCCAAGTTGACATCCATCCATGAGGTTGATGCTCGTCCACTGCAGTCTTCATCTTCAACATTTGTTCTGCCGTAACTAAACATTTTATGCCAACGAAAAACTTGAGCTCTTGACATAACCTCATCTCCAAAAGCCTTCTGAAGCTTACTGTAAGATGGCGTTTTCAACCAATTTAACGCAAAAAGAAATGGCATACCGTTGGGCAATACTATGTGGTTCCATTTCCGTGACGAGAGACACATGTGTTGACTTATTACAGTACAACTCATGACTGAGCAGTTGCATCGATGTGGTGCTTGGACTAGAAGCAGCTTATAGACCAAGGTCAAACATATTGTGCCTACGCAAGATTGCAGGGTTGCCACATCTTACAAAGAAAGTCAGTCTCATTACTTTATTGTCACACCTGATATACTATTGAGTTCCTTCTATTTGTTATATACATTATCTTTGCATTTGTCAACATATAAAGACAACTGCCACTTCATAAACCAAATGGAAATCTTGCACGATACTCCCATATTTTCTTACGATCTTCGAGCGACGATACTTTCCTGCAGAAAATACTATCTGTTAGTTGCTCTGACTGTTGTGTCGGCTACTGTGGGAGTCAGTGCCAGCAGGACAGAAGTTGCGATGGTCGGCAGCAGGCATCCAAAATGATCTGTGCATTAAACTTGTAAGTAGACTGTATAGGTTTTTTTATTGGTAACGCCACATAGCGCTCTGTATGAAAATCACTGGCTGTGCTGTGTGCACTCTGTGACTGGTTTGCATTGTTGTTGGCTATTGCAGTGTTGGGCAGTTGGCTGTTAACAGCGCGTAGCGTTGCGCAGTTGGAGGTGAGCTGCCAGCAGTGGTGGATGTGGGGAGAGAGATGGCGGAGTTTTGAAATGAGTAAGATTGGATGTCATGAACTGCTATATCCATTATGACTTTTGAACACTATTGAGGTAAATACATTGTTTGTTCTCTATCAAAATCTTTTCATTTCCTAACTATGCCTATTAGTAGTTAGTGCCTTCAGTAGTTTGAATCTTTTATTTAGCTGGCAGTAGTGGCGTTCGCTGTATTGCAGTAGTTCGAGTAAGTGATTTGTGAAAGGTATAGGTTAATGTTAGACAGCGCCATTCTTTTGTAGGGATTTTTGAAAGTCAGACTGTGTTGCGCTAAAAAAATATTGTGTGTCAGTTTAAACACAGTCATGTATAATTTTTCTAAGGGGACGTTTCATATGTGGACCCTTAGCCGAGGATACCTCACTGCAATCTTCTGATTTTTTCTTGTAGTTTGTGTAATTAGTGCAGCCTTTGTTTATTGCTAGCGCTTAATTGTAGAGAGAATTTCCTTTGTAGTTGTAGTTTTTCATTCTTGTACAGTAAAACAGTTGTGGCATGCATGTATATTTGCACCAAGTATTTCGCAGTTGCTCTTGCAATTAACGAGATATTATTTTCAATGCTATGTTAATGTCTTTTCTTATTTTGCTCTTCAAATTGTGCTTTTCTGTGTTGTCGTGTGAAATATTGTGACAATAATGGCGTGTGAAAAACGTAATACTAGGCTCCAAAGTAAACTGAGAAATGACAGTGAAGACGAAAGCAGTGTGTTAGCGCCACCGTGTAATGAATTAACAGACATTCAAAGTAGTAATTTGGTAATTGTGCATAGGGAAATGGAGCGGGCTGCAAATAATGATTTAGGCAGTGAAACAATTAGTGAACAGGGAAGCATTATCGATCAATCGGTCGGCAACAGCTTGCCTCAGGAATCCGAAATGACAGGACACAATCTTGTAAATACTGTAGATTCAGGTTTTGCGTCCTCACCGTTTTCTCAAATAAGTCAAGACACATTTTCTGCTTGTCAAAATGTGAATGTTGCCGGTGCAAATGCACTGCCGAAAAGCATAGAGGAACAGATTTCAGACACTAATACATTATTATTGCAATTAATGCAACAAATGAAACAAAATCAGAGACAAACACAGCAAAAGCTTCAAAAGTTAGACACAATGGAACAAAATCTTCAAAAGTTAGACACAATGGAACAACACCAGAGACAAACACAGCAACAGTTAGACACAATGGAACGAAATCAGAGACAAACACAGCAAAAGCTTCAAAAGTTAGACACTACACATGAACAAACACGCGAAGATTTAACTACTGAGTTGCATAACATTGAATCGAAATGCCAAAAAGTCTGTAATGACATAAAAACACAAATTTGTGAGCTTTTTCAACCTATATTTTTGCGTCATGAAAATTCATTACAGAATCACGAAGCAGCCATAAAAGAACTGCAAACTATTGTTCATGAAAATCATGAGACCTTGCAAGCTAAAACTGACTCAGTTGTATCTACCGATTCAGTTACGCAACTTGCAAAAACTCAGGAAAACTTAAAGGACACAGTAGATACGATTTCAACACAAATGGACACTCTGAAATTTGGTTCAGAAAACCACACTGAGGAAATAAGTACACTATCGGAGAAAGTAGCCGAACTTTCGGATCAGTTCACTAACTTATCTACAAAGGTAGATGATGATCTGAATGACACAAGACCTGTAGCCTTTACTGACACCGAAGAGTATGAAAAAATTAGAAAATTCAAACAAAATCAAAATCAAATCAATACACTGTACAAAAGAGAAATCCAGGAAGTACAAGATCAGTTGGCACAAGTAATACAAAAATTACCTATTTCAGAGGACACTCGCACTCCAGTACGGGAAGAGGGACATAGAAATACGGAACAGCCACAAAATAATAACACAGGACACTTCGGAAATTATGAAAGAAAATGGCAAGGCGCATTGAATTTTGAGATGGAACCGCCGAAACGACGTAACAATGAGCGTTGTGCGACTCGACGACACGATGATTTTGACTATAAGCTGTTCATTACTACACGTAAATTCAAAACATTTAAGAATTCTGGCAACGACATTCATCCACGAGCATGGCTTCATCAATTCTCTCATTGTTTTCCTCCCAACTGGTCATTGCAGCACAGATTAGAATTTGTGTGTGGCTACTTAGAGAATGAACCAGCTGTAAGAATGCGATCGGTCATTCACGATTGTCACAATGAAGGAGAATTTTATCATGCCTCCCTCTCAGCATATTGGTCTCAAGCTACACAAGACCGAGTAAAACATAGCATCATAATGATGAAACATTTCGAACAATCTGAATTCTCCAGTCTTGTGAAATATTTTGAAGAAATGTTGCATAAGAATCAGTACCTGTCAAACCCATACAGCCCCTCAGAACTCATCCGCATTTGCTTAATCAAATTACCTGAACATTTACCACATATTATTTTGGCAGGACGTTGCAAAGACGACATCGAAGCTTTTCAGGGACTCTTACAAGAATTAGAAATTGACACTGACAATCGCGGAACGTGAAAACAGGAACACAACAATTACAGGTCACATCCGTCGCAATTCCGCGATGAAAGTAATAATAACTGGACACAACAAGGCTATTCTTACAACGCAAATCGTGAACAAAACAGACACCATCCATATGACAACCACTGGCAGAGTAATAGTTACAGAGAAAGATCGTACTTCCGTAATTATGAATGTGACAGAGATAACCATAGAAACAGACAATATGGAAACCAAAACAATTATTATCAAGGGAGACAGAATAACTTCAGACGCAACAGTTCAGCGCGCAGTTACGATTCCGGGAGAAATTCTCCACCACATGGCCGACAAACAAGAAACTATGTAAGCTACCAACAAAACGACAGACCTGAATCCCATCAGAACTGGCGGGATTCAAACAGAGCAGGGCACTCTCGGCAAGGTGAATCTGTAGAAGTTAGGTCTCCTAATCCCAATAACGACGTACGCCAACAAAGGAACAGACAATGACTCGCACCGCAGGCAGCCGCGTGTGCTGGCTGGCTCGGAGAAAAATAACATAGACGCTAACCTTGAGAAAAATTTTAGCATTCCTTACCGACGAATACCGCATGATAATTGAGTTCAAGTTGAACCTCTGCACACTAGGAAGAGCAAAGGATTGCACCACATTTCACATATAAAACCGTTTATTGAGAGATAATCTGCTTTTTAACTTTGTTTTTTTTTTATAAAACTTTTCATTTCACATTTCTAGTACGCATTGTCACACTTAGAAACTGTTAACATGCAACTATGTTTTAAAATAAACTATCCAGTCTAGAACTTAGGGAACATATTTAGACAGTAATTATGAATGCATTGTTATAGTGAACAGACGACACAGTGTTATTGTGTGTGTACATTCTTGCTTGTTAGTTGCATGATTACGTAACAACTATAAGGCTCACATAATTAGAACATTTACCAGTACTGCTAATGAGATTTTAATGCATCATTTTGGTTTACTTGAAAATACATTCAGGATTTAAAGTACTTTCTGTGAGATACCAGATGACACAGTGGTTAGTTTATGTGACAGCTACGCGATTTTATCACGACGCTACTAATGAGTGACAATTTACAATGTTGCTTTTGCGGTGTATCTGTTTTATATCTGCACAGATTTTCTGTATTATTCTGGAAAGTAAAACATGTTTTAGTAGTAACTTTTGTGGTATAGCTACAATGAGACTGTCTTTTACGTAGCACAACATTACGTTACAGCACAGTACTTTCTTGATCACGGTAATGTACGTAATAACTAAGATATCTACACGCAAAGCATTTCACTTTTGTGTATCATGAGGTAAGTACATTGACTTCTGCAGAACTTAGCTTTCGGAGGACGATAACTATGACACTTCCACAGAGATTATCTTACAACAAGACGCACAGTTTAGCGCTACAGTACACGTATTTGAGAGATTAATTTTATACTTTAAACATTTATTTTTAAAGTTTTTTGAATTACAAAGAAAGTTTTCCGTGACACATTTCATTCCATTGCTGTAATCTGTAACACCTGAGCGTATAATTACATTAATCCTCAGGGGGTACACGCCTACTTTGTGTACCATGTGTTTGGCAAGCACAAGGAGCCCTAGCTAATATGGTATTTGCTTATACAACTTTACACATCAGTACCATATTTCTCTAATACATAAATTACACAGCTATCTGATCATTTAACTGAGAGATAAACATTTTTTTTACTACATCAGTGACAGATGTTTACGTAATTACACAGCTGGATAACTTCACACTTATGAAATTGTATTTTGTCTGTACTGTGTGAACCCTTCATATTTTTCGGAACCATTGTGACACTATGAGAGCTTTGAATGATGTATTTGGTATGGGATCATGATTTTTAAAGTACGTTTGAGGTAGATGATACTATTGAAATGAGTAGAGAATTTTTTTAGGTTTTGAAATTATTGGAGGAAGCTACAACGATTTTGAGAATTGACTGAGACGTTATGATATTATTACGACGACAATGTGTATTATGCTGTTGAGATATGTTTATGATCAATAAGATGATGCTACCGTATATGAAGAATTTGATTATGCTACGTATTTCTTATGATGAAATATTGAAGAAGTGTCGACGAATATGTGTATGTATAATAAGGTAAGGAATAATGAGTAGTGGTTAGGGACTCTGATTTGTGGAAAAGGATGTTGGAAAACAAGAATCATACTTTAAGAATTATGAAATGTGTGTACATGCATGAATGGATTACAATGCTGTCGAAAATTTTTTGGACACTGTTATATTTATAGGATTTTATTTTCTACACATTTGTAATGCAAATTCTCAACCTGTGAAAATATTTTTATATGAGACTGTCACTGTAGCAGAAACTGCTGTCGTAAATATTTCAGTAAAAAAGGTAAGTGACCTTGACGTAATGTGTTTTGGGCCCCCAGCTGAGAGATAGTCGTCTGACAAAAGAAAGCCATTAGGTGAAAAAAAAAGAGGCCATTATTCTCGCTATTGACATTTCTTTGTCGAAAGCATCGCAAATACGACATGCTCAAACTTGAAAACATATGATTACACTGTGGAGCTCCTCATTTTTTGATATTTACTAAAATGCCTAATGAAATGATGAGAAACATTTTACATCTATTGTCTTTGCAGTTGAGAGATTGCTCATTTTGTTTGATATCTAGTTTCTAGCTGCACTGCAGCATTGGTTAAAATAAAATTTAATAGATGTACTAATATAGATATTTTATGCCTACAGATTCAGTAAATAACCATTTTATAATCTACTTCAAAAAAACGAGGGAGCACAAAAAGACATTTCCCTTCACAGGAATTGCATACATAATTTTTGTCAATGACTGGGTAACTTATTTAGTAGTGTAAGTTAAGGTGATGCATCACCCTAGTGTTAAGATGTGACATAGGTATTAAACATGGCCATTTTTACTGTATTATTTTTTCTGCTTGAGCTTCGTCATGTTTAGATATAAGTTATTGCATCTGCTGCTGCTGTTTGACAGGCATAATGTTACTGAATTTGACTTTCTATTACTCTCTTAAGCCATTTTTACTACGGATTCATTCTTCTTGTTTGTTGCACATTGCCTTATATTAGTTGTAATATTGCAATTGCTTTGCTAATTTCTATAATGCTGCTTGCTTTGCAAATTTGCATTTTTTTGTCCTTGCAGTTTGTGTTAATTTGTTATGTGCTGTATTGCCTCGTCCATTGGTATATATATCTGAGCTCAGTAGATTTAGGTTAGCTTAAGAGGGGGTAGACTATATAAGAAACTAACTATGATGAATTGGAAGAAATGCATTGAGAATCTGTAAGAAAATGGTTTGGCCAAAAAAGTAGTGTACAATGGAGAAAAACTATTTTTGAAAGAGGATGTGAACAGAATACAGAAAGCAAGTATAGATAGGACTTTTTGGGAATAATGATGAATGAAGGGAGATCTCCAAGAAGTAAAGAAAATTTTGTTTGCAAAATACTACAGTAAAACAAATCCTGTCCTTTCCTTTTGTATTATTCCGCTATATGTTTGTGTACCCTTGTGTATTTGTGTTCATCCTGTCTTTATGTGTTTATCTGATATGATTTATGTTGTAGAATTTTTCTAATACTCAGCTACATTCACTATGATGAGGAATACTGTTATCTTCAAATATAATTTGCATTAATAACATGTTATTTACTTTGTAAAGATGTTTAGACATTATTTATCTGTTCTGTTTTGCTGCTCATGTGTTGATGTTTCAAAAGTTATTCTGATCTTTTATGTATGTACTTATGTCATAATTCCTGTAACACTGATGTATCTGTTATTTCGATTCTTTTCTAAAGCCCGTATTACTACAAATGTTATCAGTATTGTTATGTTCTTTAATGATGTATTTTGTACCTTTCTTATTGTATTCTTATGTTATAAAATTGTAATTGACACCAGTTCATCAAATTAAGTAACTTGTAAGTTACATTTCACTGCACACATTTCTGTTGGTCATAGTATATGGACAATATGTGAGAAGTTGGGAATGTTAGTGTTTGCACGTGTGTTAATAATTCAGCAAGGGACTAGATAACAGCATTGCTGGTTCTAAGGACAATTTCAAAAACTTTGTGAGTGCACAAGTGGTGGTTATGGACTTGTTATATTATCCACAAGACCCTTCAATGGTGGTTGCGCACCTGCACAGTCACAACAGATAGCTGCTGGCCATCTCTACAAGGACTACAGTGGGTCTGCATCTTTGATGACCAACCAATACCATTATTTCTACAAGGACTACAGTGGTTCTACACCTTTGCTGACTGACCAATACCATTATTTCTACAAGGACTGCAGTGGGTCTGCACCTCTGGTGGCCGACCAATACCAAAATCTCTACCAGAACTACAGTGGGTCTGCACCTCTGGTGGCCCACCAATATCGTAATCTCTACCAGGACTACAGTGGGTCTACTCTGTGATGACCTACCTACCAATATTCTTCAAAACTTCGAATGACTCTGCTGTGGGTTTGCTCTGTTGTGGCCCATTACCTGTCTGCATGTCGAGAGTCAGCACTGTCTTTCCGTTGGAAGGACAACACTACTTCTTCAAGACTGCATGGAAATCCACTATTTCTGTGTGCATTTTCTGTTACTGCTCAGACTTTGAGAAAAACGCTGCAATTTTACTGTGCTGAATGATCAGGACTGTCTTTATGGACTGTGAGAAAATTTTAGCCTTTGACCAACATTGTATTCATAAGTGTGTGCATTTGATTTCTTTGTTATTGTAATTAGGAAAAATTTTTTCAAATCTGTATTGGCCACTGCCCAAAACAATTTGTAAAATTTTTTGTGGGGAGCGTGGGGGCTTTGTAAGTAGACTGTATAGGTTTTTTTATTGGTAACGCCACATAGCGGTCTGTGTGAAAATCACTGGCTGTGCTGTGTGCACTCTGTGGCTGGTTTGCATTGTTGTTGGCTATTGTAGTGTTGGGCAGTTGGCTGTTAACAGCACGTAGCGTTCCGCAGTTAGAGGTGAGCCGCCAACAGTGGTGGATGTGGGGAGAGAGATGGCGGAGTTTTGAAATTTGTAAGACTGGATGTCATGAACTGCTATATACACTCCCGGAAATTGAAATAAGAACACCGTGAATTCATTGTCCCAGGAAGGGGAAACTTTATTGACACATTCCTGGGGTCAGATACATCACATGATCACACTGACAGAACCACAGGCACATAGACACAGGCAACAGAGCATGCACAATGTCGGCACTAGTACAGTGTATATCCACCTTTCGCAGCAATGCAGGCTGCTATTCTCCCATGGAGACGATCGTAGAGATGCTGGATGTAGTCCTGTGGAACGGCTTGCCATGCCATTTCCACCTGGCGCCTCAGTTGGACCAGCGATCGTGCTGGACGTGCAGACCGCGTGAGACGACGCTTCATCCAGTCCCAAACAAGCTCAATGGGGGACAGATCCGGAGATCTTGCTGGCCAGGGTAATTGACTTACACCTTCTAGAGCACGTTGGGTGGCACGGGATACATGCGGACGTGCATTGTCCTGTTGGAACAGCAAGTTCCCTTGCCGGTCTAGGAATGGTAGAACGATGGGTTCGATGACGGTTTGGATGTACCGTGCACTATTCAGTGTCCCCTCGACGATCACCAGTGGTGTACGGCCAGTGTAGGAGATCGCTCCCCACACCATGATGCCGGGTGTTGGCCCTGTGTGCCTCGTTCGTATGCAGTCCTGATTGTGGCGCTCACCTGCACGGCGCCAAACACGCATACGACCATCATTGGCACCAAGGCAGAAGCGACTCTCATCGCTGAAGACGACACGTCTCCATTCGTCCCTCCATTCACGCCTGTCGCGACACCACTGGAGGCGGGCTGCACGATGTTGGGGCGTGAGCGGAAGACGGCCTAACGGTGTGCGGGACCGTAGCCCAGCTTCATGGAGACGGTTGCGAATGGTCCTCGCCGATACCCCAGGAGCAACAGTGTCCCTAATTTGCTGGGAAGTGGCGGTGCGGTCCCCTACGGCACTGCGTAGGATCCTACGGTCTTGGCGTGCATCCGTGCGTCGCTGCGGTCCGGTCCCAGGTCGACGGGCACGTGCACCTTCCACCGACCACTGGCGACAACATCGATGTACTGTGGAGACCTCACGGCCCACGTGTTGAGCAATTCGGCGGTACGTCCACCCGGCCTCCCGCATGCCCACTATACGCCCTCGCTCAAAGTCCGTCAACTGCACATACGGTTCACGTCCACGCTGTCGCGGCATGCTACCAGTGTTAAAGACTGCGATGGAGCTCCGTATGCCACGGCAAACTGGCTGACACTGACGGTGGCGGTGCACAAATGCTGCGCAGCTAGCGCCATTCGACGGCCAACACCGCGGTTCCTGGTGTGTCCGCTGTGCCGTGCGTGTGATCATTGCTTGTACAGCTCTCTCGCAGTGTCCGGAGCAAGTATGGTGGGTCTGACACACTGGTGTCAATGTGTTCTTTTTTCCATTTCCAGGAGTGTACATTATGACTTTTGAACACTATTGAGGTAAATACATTGTTTGTTCTCTATCAAAATCTTTCATTTCCTAACTATGCCTATTAGTAGTTAGTGCCTTCAGTAGTTTGAATCTTTTATTTAGCTGGCAGTAGTGGCGCTCGCTGTATTGCAGTAGTTCGAGTAAAGAAGATTTTTGGTGAGGTAAGTGATTTGTGAAAGGTATAGATTAATGTTAGTCAGGGCCATTCTTTTGTAGGGATTTTTGAAAGTCAGATTGCGTTGCTCTAAAAAAATATTGTGTGTCAGTTTAAACACAGTCATGTATAATTTTTCTAAGGGGACGTTTCAACCTTTAAGATTAATATAACACTTTATCTATACAAAGAAGAGAACAATTACCTAACTTCTTGTTTCTCCTACGTGCAAGTACATTGACAGTCTATTAGTACTCAGAAGGGTGGCTGAGTAACGTCTTCCTATTACAGAGTACTGATGTTCTTGAAGACTGAGATCGAACTAAGGGCCGTCCAGTGATGAGCGGCTTGTTATGAGGCTTGTTTTTTAAGTAAGTACCGTTTTGAAATTAAAAAAAAGACGAGCTAATATATCTCAATAATTTTATTTTTACATGAAAACCTGTACCTTAATCTACTTTCTACATAATTTCTGTCAATATTGAGGCACTTGTCATAATGTTGAACCAGTTTTTGAATACCTTCCTCATAGAAGTCAGCCACCTCACTTGTTAACCACTGCATCACCACTGGTTTGACTTCATCATCGTCTTCATGACGGTGACCGCCCAGGTGTTTCTTCAAGTGCAGGAACAGATGGTAGTCACTGGGCGCAAGATCGGAGCTGTACGGAGGATGATCTAGAGTTTCCCATCGAAAAGATGTGATGAGATCTTTGGTCTGATTCCCCCACGTGCGGACGGGCGTTGTCTTGCAGCAAAACGATGCCGTTGCTCAACTTCCGTTGACTGTTGCTTTGATTCTGGTGTGACGTAGGCCACCCACGTTTCATTGTCCGTAACAATTTGGCTTAAGAAATCATCACCGTCGTTGTGGTACCGCTCAAGGAAAGTCAATGCACTGTCTAAACGTTTGGTTTTGTGCACATCTGTTAACATTTTCGGTACCCAACGTGCGCACAATTTTCGGTAATTCAAATGCTCGGTCACAATGTCGTACAAAACACTACGAGAAACATTAGGAAAGTCATTCCGCAAGGAGGAAATCGTAAAGCGTCTGTTTTCTCTCACCTTATTGTCCACTTCCTGCACCAAACTTTCATTAACGACCGAAGGACGCCCACTCCGTTGTTCATCATGCACATTTGTGCGGTCATCTTTAAATGCTCTCACCCACTTTCTTACCATTCCATCACTCATAATGTTTTCTCCGTAAACTGCACAGATGTCACGATGAATATCGATCGCTTTTAGACCTTTAGCACTAAGAAATCATAACAGCCCGTACTTCACAGTCGACGGGACTCACGATTATTGGAGGCATCTTAAACACTCAGTACACAACGTAAACAAGGAAGAATCAGACTGTAATGGCGTCAGTGCGTAGATTAAGGCACAGGCTTTCATGTAAAAATAAAATTATTGAAATAGGTTAGCACGTCTTTTTTAATTTCAAAACGGTACTTACTTAAAAAACACGCGTCGTAAATCGGTGTTAACAGGGGGCGCTGAACTGAACTCTGTCTTCCTGGAAGTGTGGCACTGCACGCTCTTTCTACTGACGCACAGGTCACCGCCTTCTTGATGCTGTTTCGCGGCGCTGCGCTGGTCGGTGTGCAGTCGATGCCTTAGGACTGCCCACTGGCACTATCTGATAAGCAGCTTATGTATGCAAGCTCCTTGTCCAGGTGCTAAATGCCAAAAGGATTGGTCGTCGAGTCATCCCCGGCCACTCGGCGAACTTTGGGTGCGGTATGGAGGGACATGTCATCAGCACACCGCTTTCCCGGCATTCTTGCCGACTTTCCAGGCTCTTGAGCCGTTACTTCTCGTCGAAGGCGTTCCTGCACTGATATCACGAAGCTGAATACACCCATAACCAGTCCTCCCACCAAAGAAAAGTCTCTGGCAGTACCGGGAACCGAAATGAAACGTCTGGTTAAATCTGCAGGACAGAACAGGTAGTTGGAATTGTGCAAAGTGGCCAAAAATGAGCGGCTGTCAGTTACACTCGAACACATATAACCTTATTTAGTTGCACAAACATTACAGCGCAAATTTCCGACTTAACTATCGACTGAATATGTCACACAATCTTATGGCTTAAGGAGACAACCTCTTTAATTTTTAAAACGGCTGAACGTCCATGATTTAAAACACAACTACAATAAATTTTCAAAAGGCAGAAAGCGCAAGGTTTTATCCTTAAATAATATTTCAGATGAGGCTAAAGGCCCAAAGAATCTAAGACTTGACAAGTAAGGAATTGTAATTTTAAAACGGCTGAATGTCCATGATTTGAAAACACAACTACAATAAATTTCAAAAGGCAGAAAGTCCAAAGCTGTATCCAAAATATTTTAAATGAGGCTGAAGGGCCAAACAATCTGACTTAGCAAGTAAGGAATTTTAATTTTAAGACGGCTAAAAGCCCATGATTAAAAACACAACTACAATGAATTTTCAAAAGGCAGAATACCCAAAGCTTTATCCAAATAAAATGTTTTAGAAGAGGCTGAAGGTTGAAACTACGCAAGACTTGACAAGTAAGGAACTTTCAATTTTAAAGCGGCTGAAGGCCCATTACTTAAACCCAATTAAAAGCATACAAATTCAGACCATATTCTATGAGCCATGAAAATACACAGTCAAACACCAATAAAAAAAGGCAGTACAGCCAGCGGCGCTCAAAAACTGCCGGGGGTCGTTCTGCACCTGAAATATTAAACGGTCGCTAAGGCGAGACAGCTAGTCGGCCCAACTATATCCGATCCGCCGGCAACCCAACCAAGAGACAGTCAACGGACCCACCGAAAAGACGACTTGTTTCCCACCCTACCAGTACACAAGGAACACCAAAGCCAAAACGTAAAAGGCGTAGCCGCCCACAACCAAGTATGCATAAGCTGTCAAAACTACACACACGTGTTGGACAGCGACAACACGGTGAGCAAAAGACACTGCCTGAATTTTACGTCAGCGGACAGGGTAGGTAACCGGAACGCTAAAGGCCACAAGGCAGAAAATTCCGCTGGTGCACTTGGACTTCATATAACCAAAATACAGTTAAACTCCCCCAGATGGTGGCCAAACCGTAGCGAACTCGAACACTCGCTGTTGCTTACGGGAATTCCCCCAATAGCCAACCATGAAAACCAACGCCACGATGTGAACAAACTGGCTTCGGTAATTAAATCACCACTCAACTTAGATGTCCTGGGTCGGTGAGCCACGAACCTCGTAGCCACCGGAACAGCCCCCATTCACTCCGACACTGCGTAGAGACCGCCAGTGGACCCGGCCCACTGCTCCTGGCTGATCCACACCAACCGACCGACTGCCTCACACAGGCTAGCCGGAAACTATAAGCACCAGACCAAAAAAATGTTCAAATGTGTGTGAAGTCTTATGGGACTTAACTGCTAAGGTCATCAGTCCCTAAGCTTACACACTTAACCTAAATTATCCTAAGGACAAACACACACACCCATGCCCGAGGGAGGACTCGATCCTCCGCCGGGATTAGCCACACAATCCATGACTGCAGCGCCTGAGACCGCTCGACTAATCCCACGCGGCGTAAGCACCAGACCAAAGACAGAATAAGGTGCGAATATCGTTACACACCGCTGCTGCCACACGTAGAAACAGGAAGAACCACGGCATAACCGCAATAACCGCGGGAAACCAAACGCAGAGTAACAGCCAAGGTTTAAACCAACGCATAAGCCGGGGCCAGCGCTGCTCACGAACCTCAGTCCTCCGCTTGGCAGATATCTATGCTGACGACTCAGCTATGGAGGCAGACAGTTTAAGAACGCTGAGATCTTTGGGGCCACGCCCTATATTACTTTCGTTGCCGTCTGACATTCTCTGTCGGATTAGATTCTGATAGCCCTATTTCGTGCTCTTAGAGAGTCCTCTGTTTCTTATGTCTTCCGTGACTATTCGCGAGGACTCGCTGCCGATTTCATAGTGTCTGATGACACAATAAGGGATGCCGCAGACATGAACGCTTTTGTTGACCTCCAACTGCTGCGTTCCTTCGTAGAGTCGTCTTAACTGTTCGTGGAAAGATGTACAAGCCGTCCACTGCTATTAGTTGTAAAGGGTCGGCATTAACTCCACATGTTTCATTTAATATAGCGCAAAGCTCTTTTTGTACGCATAGTACTAAGTTATATACGTGTACTATGGTAGGAGTGTACATAGGGTCTATACAAGGGCGATGTTCTTGAGGACAGTATTTTGGAAATGGAAGAGGATGTAGTTGAAGATCAAATGGGAGATTTGATACTGCGTGAAGAGTTTGACAGAGCACTGAAAGACCTAAGTCGAAACAAGGTCCCGAGAGTAGACAACATTCCATTAGAACTACTGACAGCCGTGGGAGAGCGAGGCCAAACAAAACTCTACCATGTAGTGAGCAAGATGTATGAGACAGGTGAAATACCCTCAGACTTAAAGAAGAATATAATAATTCTAATCCCAAAGAAAGCAGGTGTTGACAGATGTGAAAATTACCCAACTATCAGTTTAATAAGCCACGGCTGCAAAATACTAACACGAATTCTTTACAGACGAGTGGAAAAACTGGTAGAAGCCGACCTCGGGGAAGATCAGTTTGGATTCCGTAGAAATGCTGGAACACGGGAGGCAATACTGACCCTACGACTTATCTTAGAAGATCGATTATGGAAAGGCAAACCTACATTTCTAGCATTTTTAGACTTAGAGAAAGCTTTCGACAATGTTGACTGGAATATACTTTCGAATTCTGAAGGTGGCAGGTGTCAAATACAGGGAGCGAAAGGCTATTTATAATTTGTACAGAAACCAGATAGCAGTTATAAGAGTCGAGGGGCATGTTAGAGAAGCAGTGGTTGGGAAGGGAGTGAGACAGGGTTCCAGCCTATCCCCAATGTTATTCAAATTGTATATTGAGCAAGTAGTAAAGATAACAAAAGAAAAATTCGGAGTAGGTATTAAAATCTATGCAGAAGAAATAAAAACTTTGAGGTTCGCCGATGAAATTGTAATTCTGTCAGAGACAGCAAAGGACCTGGAAGAGCAGCTGAACGGAATGGACAGTGTCTTGAAAGCAGGATATAAGATGAACATCAACAAAAGCAAAACGAGGATAATGGAATACAGTCGAATTAAATCGGGTGATGCTGAGGGAATTAGATTAGGAAATGAGACGCTTAAAGTAGTAAATGAGTTTTGCTATTTGGGGAGCAAAATGACTAATGATGGTCGAAGTAGAGAGGATATAAAATGTAGACTGGCAATGGCAAGGAAAGTGTTTCTGAAGAAGAGAAATTTGTTAACATCGAGTATAGATTTAAGTGTCAGGAAATCGTTTCTGAAAGTATTTGTATGGAGTGCAGCCATGTATGGAAGTGAAACGTGGACGATAAATAGTTTAGACAAGAAGAGAATAGAAGCTTTCGAAATGCGGTGCTACTGAAGAATGGTGAAGATTAGATGGGGAGATCACGTAACTAATGAGGAGGTACTGAATAGAATTGAGGAGAAGAGGAATCTGTGGCACAACTTGACTAGAAGAAGGGATCGGTTTGGTAAGGCATATTCTAAGGCATCAAGGGATCACTAATTTAGTTCTGAAGGACAGCGTGGAGGGTAAAAATCGTAGAGGGAGACCAAGATATGAATACACCAAACGGATTCAGAAGTATGTACGTTGCAGTGGGTATTGCGAGATGAAGAAGTTCGCACAGGATAAAGGAGCATGGAGAGCTGCATCAACCCAGGCTCTGGACTGAAGACCACAACCACAACAACAACAACAACAACAGTACTACTTTGCACTGAGAAGGAAATTTTTGTAGATGACATACAGCACCGAGATGAAAGTATAGTAGAGAGACGTTTGACTTGCCTCACCGGTAGCTTTGTTCAGAGATGACCTTTTCATTCGCCGCGTGTGGTCTAGAAACCGCAGAGCAGGCTAACCTGATCGGCTGCTACTGTGGACTCGTCTACCGGTTGTCACGACAAGTTGGCTAGTGCACTCGTCTATTTCCACTGCCGGTGCTACTAGATTTCTCCTCCGTGATCGGTTACGTCTTTCAAACAGCGAAGAGCAGTTCTCTCCGCTCTAGCTCCAAGGATTTGCAAGCAAATGTATTAATCACTCTACACTCGTAGATACGCTTGCACATGTTATAAGGCCAGTGTCTCGTGAATGAAAATTAACACAAACAATTTTATATGTAAAGCATTCGGAGCTGCTGAAGGTCATGATTACTGAAACACCGCTGATATCTCCTAAACCATAATTTTAGTTGACCACACTACTTGTTTCACGGCTTGCAGCCGTATTTTCAGGCGTAACCTACATATATAAGAACTGAAATATAATTATAAACTGTACTGAAAATTTGTGTTGTTGTATAAGATTATTTGAAGCATTGTACTCCCGGAAATGATTACCTGAATCTGTCTTAGGTGAACGCAACGTTCTTAGACAAGGTGTTGCCATTCACAGAATACTGTGAATATTTAAAAAACTAAACGAACGAAGGCTTCTTGGGAAGGTGGTCCAAATAATATTCTCTACTAATGTTGCCGAGTAGTTCGTACCGATATACTGGCCATTCATTACATGTGCAAGTACCATCGCAAACCAGACATGAAAGGCGCACCTTACAAGAGAAGGCCCTGCTTTACAAGCACCAGGAATCACTGACTGTCCAGGTAAATACATTCATGGGCCAAAACGTTATGACCACTGACCACCGCGAGATTGCATGCAGGCACGTGACACAGTAAAGAAGAATGTAAGCGGAACAGAGACGAATCGGTAGTCATTATAGCGAAGATACGGGCCGCGAATGCGGAAATCCACTTATACAGGGTGGTCCAATGATCGTGACCGGGCCGAATATCTCACGAAATAAGCGTCAAACGAAAAAACTACAAAGAACGAAAGTTGTGTAGCTTGAAGGGGGAAACCAGATGGCGCTATGGTTGGCCCGCTAGATGGCGCTGCCATAGGTCAAACGGATATCAACTGCGTTTTTTTTAAAATAGGAACCCCCATTATTTGTGTAGTACGTGAAGAATATGAATGTTTTAGTTGGACCACTTTTTTCGCTTTGTGATATATGGCGCTGTAATAGTCACAAACATATGGCTCACAATTTTAGACAAACAGTTGGTAGCAGGTAGGTTTTTTAAATTAAAATACGGAACGTAGGTACGTCTGAACATTTTATTTCGGTTGTTCCAATGTGATACATGTACCTGTGTAAACTTATCACTTCTGAGAACGCATGCTGTTACAGCGTGATTACCTGTAAATACCACATTACTGCAATAAATGCTCAAAATGATGTCCATCAACCTCAATGCATTTGGCAATACGTGTAACGACATTCCTCTCAACAGCGAGTAGTTCGCCTTCCGTAATGTTCGCACATGCGTTGACAATGCGCTGACGCATGTTGTCAGGCGTTGTCGGTGGATCACGATAGCAAATATCCTTCAACTTTCCCCACAGAAAGAAATCCGGGGACGTCAGATCCGGTGAACGTGCGGGCCATGGTATGGTGCTTCGACGACCAATCCACCTGTCATGAAATATGCTATTCAATACCACTTCAACCGCACGCGAGCAATGTGCCGGACATCCATCTTGTTGGAAGTACATCGCCATTCTGTCATGCAGTGAAACATTTTGTAGTAACATCGGTAGAACATTACGCAGTAAATCAGCATACATTGCACCATTTAGATTGCCATCGATAAAATGGGGGCCAATAATCCTTCCTCCCATAATGCCGCACAACACATTAACCCGCCAAGGTCGCTGATGTCCCACTTTCGCAGCCATCGTGGATTTTCTGATGCCCAATAGTGCATACTATGCCGGTTTACGTTACCGCTGTTGGTGAATGACGGTTCGTCGCTAAATAGAACGCGTGCAAAAAATGTCATCGTCCCGTAATTTCTCAGAACTGTGCACTACGTTCAAAGTCGTCGCCATGCAATTCCTGGTGCATAGAAATATGGTATGGGTGCAATCGATGTTGATACAGCATTCTCAACTCCGACGGTTTTGAGATTCCCGATTCTCGCGCAATTTGTCTGTTACTAATGTGCGGATTAGCCGCGACAGCAGCTAAAACACCTACTTGGGCATCATCATTTGTTGCAGGTCGTGGTTGACGTTTCACATGTGGCGGAACACTTCCTGTTTCCTTAAATAACATAACCACCCGGCGAACGGTCGGGACCCTTGGATGATGTCGTCCAGGATACCGAGCAGCATACGTAGCACACGCCCGTTGGGCACTTTGATCACAATAGCCAAACATCCACACGATATCGACCTTTTCCGCAATTGGTAAACGGTCCATTTTAACCCGGGTAATGTATCACGAAGCAAATACCGTCCGCACTGGCGGAATGTTACGTGATACCACGTACTTATACGTTTGTGACTATTACAGCGCCATCTATCACAAAGCGAAAAAAGTAGTCCAACTAAAACATTCATATTTCTTTACGCACTGCACGAATATGTAATAAGACATGGGAGTTCCTATTTAAAAAAAAAAAAAACGAGTTGATATCCGTTTGACCTATGGCAGCGCCATCTAGCGGGTCAACCATAGGGCCATCTGGTTTCTTCCTTCAAGCTAGACGAGTTTCGTTGTTTGTAGTTTTTTCGTTTGATGCTTATTTCCTTATTTCGTGAGATATTTGGCCCGGTCACTATCAATGGACCACCCTGTATATGAGGTTTTGGCAAAGGGCACATAGTTACGGCTAGGCGCCTGGAAACGAGAATCTCTGAAGCGGGGAATCTGGTCAGCTGTTCGCGTACTTCTGTCGTGAGCATCTGCAGAAAGTGATTAAAGAATGGTGGAATAACGAGGAGGCCACATGGTACTGGATGTCCACGTCTCTTCACAAAAGATGGAGCTCTATAGCACGAATCCTCCGTACTGACCCAAAGGCATCACCAACTACGATTGCAGTGCGCACAGCATGACTGAGCATTCACCGTGGGTCGGTGGCAACGTGTCGCCTGGTCGAATGAATCGCATTTATTGTTACACCAAGTCGATGGTTTAGTCCTTACACGCCGTCATCCAGGCAAGCGGCTGGTCGAAACATGCACCGCTCCTCAGATGCAGGCCGGTAAGGCCAGAACTGTGCCAGGGGGTCCATGTCACAAGGCCACAATCGTGCTACAGTAGTTTGATGAGCATGATAGGTAACTCATGCTGATGTCTTGGCCATCAGGTACCCCTGATCTGTACTCGTTGGAACACATTTCTGGCGCCGGCGGCGCACACGCAAACCACCAGCCAATAATTCACGGGAATTCCGTTGTTTGATGCCACATACCTCCGGAAACCTATCAAAGACTTTTCGAGTCACTGCTGTATTCTGTTTGAAAAGTGGACCAACACGCTATTAAACAAACGGTCATAATGTTTTGGCTCGTCAGTGTCCTAGCTACGTGTACATCGCGACACAGCGTACTCGTAATAGCTTCGCTGGTCTTTGGTGTTCAGTTCGAAGCGGGACTCATCACTGGAGACAGTTCTGCTCCAGTCAATGAGATTCCACGCTAAAGACGTGCCTGGAGACGCCCTGGACAGCGGTCGAATACCAGCTTGGTTGTCGCCCGCCATACGGAACGACAGTCAGCAGTGATCGTCTGGTGTGTCATTTCACTTCACGGCAGGATCCCTTTGATTTTCATCCGCGGCAGCCTTGGAGCATATCGGTAGGTCGACGGTGGTCTACGTTTCGTTTAGCTGCCCTTCCGTGGCAAGCCATCCTGGTATTACATTTCACTAAGATAATACCAAGTCGCACATGGCGAGAGTTGCTACTGCTTGCCTTTGTGTTTGCGATACCCTAATTGGGCCAGCAATGTCGCCAGATGACTCTCCAACTGAAAACGTGTGGAGCATTACGGGCACGGTTCTCCTGCCACTTCGGTATTGTGACGATCTAACCACCAGTTGTGTGAATATGCTGCGACGTCCCTCGAGAGAACATCCAATAACTCTATAAATCAACTCCAAGTCGAGTAACTGCTTGCATAAGGGCCATAGGTGGACCAACGCACTTTTGACTTTCTCTTAAATAAATTATCCAATTTTTCTGAAATTAAAATAATTTGTCTGTACACGTACATTGTATCTACCGATTTCCTTCCCATTCGGATTATTCATCCATGGTGCGTCATTTCCCTTTTTCCTTCTTTTTAGTTAGAGTACATGTCTTGAAGTTACGACAGTAAGAAGGAAAAAAAGAGATGAGAGTGAACGTAAAATAAAAGGTTTTATTGAGTTCCCAAGAATTAAATGATAATTGAGCTAAGGATCGTGTGTGACAATATTAGTCTGTTTCCAAATCAACACTTGTGATCCATGAAATGTGCAGAGAGAGTGGGAAAGGGGGTTGAAGGCGTTCAGGGCTGACACAAATTCTTATTGTAAAATATATTTTTCCTTATTTTTTTTCTGTTCCGTTTTTTCTGAAGCGCGTCAACAGCCGGCTGGGTGCAGCGCTCATCCAGACGCCCGTTGTCCCCTGACCAGGTGCTGAAAGCAAGGATCCGTACCGGCAGCACTGATGCTGCGTGGGTGGCACGCACATAGGTTGCCGAAGCAGCAACAGGCAGAGAAAGCGCAACTATCTTGCTTTGTAATAGAGAACTGAATAAGAGACTAGATCACACTGCAAGCCACAACACCACTCTTTGACGACATTTTTTTTTTAAAAAAAGAAAACAAACGGCAAAACATTACTTAAGCATTGGTGTAGAATTTAATCGGAAATCTTGAACACGTTCTGATGTCGTATTTACTACTGAGCATTGAGTTACACGTTGCTATTAAAGCAAACCGGAAATGCATTAATGAAAATCAGGTGACAATAAATCTTGAATATTAAATACAACCAATACACGGGACGTTCAACATCAAACAGTAACGTAGCTAAAATTTCTCTGCATGACCAGTTTATTAACAAAAGTAGTAAATCTGCAGGCTTTCGTGGCCGTTGTCATTGAAATTAAAATCTTCCGGGTTATTAGGCCGCGTCATGTTTCTTTCAAAATGATTGACGTTTCGACCCCTCTGCTGGGATCTTCCTCAGGACCTTCTGGTATCCACTTCTAGCATAGTGGACAACAGAAGATCCTGAGGGAGATCCCAACAGAGGGGTCGAAACGTCGATCATTTTGGAAGAAACATGACGCGGCCTAATAACCCAGGAGATTTTAACTTCAAAAGTAGTAAACGTTACAAGCAAACAGCCGCCGCTCTAAGCCACACTTAAGCTTATTCAAACTAGTGAACTCAATTAGTACCTTAATAGTATGGCGCCATTTACGATCATGTAAATAGACCCTTATAACAAACTATGTCTGCTCTTACAGGCACTAGCCGTAACTTAAACTAGGCTTTAGTTCAAGGCGGAGACCTAACTCCTTTAAAACTAACCAGGCACTAGACATAAGTTAAAATCAAATCTGCTGTAATATTAGAGTGCGCCCTAGGATGCTCAATCATCACCAAGTGAGTATAATTCGGGGTGTAGGACTTCACAAAAGTAACGTAAGGCCACCACTGAGAGACGAGGACGCCAGCGATAATAACCACACGTCCGTTGTTCCTTAGTTGAACTAAATAACATAACAACCAAGATGAACAAGCATAAAACATGTTCATACAACACGACAGAAGGCTCTCACATTTTTAAAAGCAGTCAAAATGCACAAAAACACGCCGGCGACACCGCTAATCACGCCGACGTACTTACAGGTTGAAACAACGACATCATAGCAAACTAAAATCCAACCAGACAAATATTATACTTTGTAAGACAGAGCTCCACCGCCGCCTTCCTTCCCCATCCTTCCCTAATCCGATGGGACTGACGGCCTCGCTGTTAGGCCCCCTCCCCCCAAACCAGCCAATCAACCAATCAACATGCTCACAGATCACGCCACTAAGTCCACATCTAACGAACAGTGGTCCCCCCGGTCTCAGTTTAGTAACTGGTATTACGCTCAATACACACACGTGCTACTTTCCGGTCATACTCTCTGGAATGTGCAAATTATTTCCCGGTCAGTAAACACTGCTCGTGTCTTATCACTAAGACAATACATCAACCAGCCGGCAGGGTGGCCGAGCGGTTCTAGCCGCTACAGTCTGGAACCGCGCGACCGCTACGGTCGCAGGTTCGAATCCTATGTCATGTGTTTGCTAGTTCAATCACGTGAAAGGTAGTGTCGTATAATTTGGCTTTCTGTTGTGCTGTGTTAGCTTGTGTTAAGACTATGTAGCTTCTGTTTAAAATCTGGTTGATGCATTCAAAATGGTTCGCATGACTCTGAGCACCATGGGACTTAACTTCTGAGGTCATCAGTCCCCTATAACTTAGAACTACTTAAACCTCACTAACCTAAGGACATCACACACATCCATGCCCGAGGCAGGATTCGAACCTGCGACCGGAGCAGCAGCGCGGTTCCGGACTAAAGCGCCTAGAACCGCTCGCCCATAGCGGCCGGCTAAAGGTCTGGATTTCATTGTAATTTCAAGAACAATTGTGTACAGCACATGAATACTTCAGGCATAGACGATTCAGACTACGCTAAAGTTCTGAAAAAAATATTTTTGAAATGAAATTATAGAAGTAGACACAATTGTTCAGGCTTATATTAGTTTCTGTGTGAATATTGGAAATGTTTTCATTCAAAAAGCAAAGTATTTGGAGAATTCCGATCTTAGAGTTACGGAATCTCACGAAGCTGTACAGTTACTAATTACTAAAGTTAGATTTTTTGGTAATCGTACTCATAAATTGTCAGCCACTGTTCTTGATTCAAATTTGAAATCTGCTAGTGAGAACAACTTCATTGAATTCTATGAGTCCTTAAATTCTTTCTTGCCGGCCGGGGTGGCCGAGTGGTTATAGGCGCTTCAGTCTGGAACCGCGCAACCGCTACGGTCGCAGGTTCGAATCCTGCCTCGGGCATGGATGTGTGTTACGTCCTTAGATTAGTTAGGTTTAAGTAGTTCTAAGTTCTAGGGGACTGATGACCATAGACGTTAAGTCCCATAGTGCTCAGAGCCATTTGAACCATTTGTAGTTCTGACGATGCAGTTAAATGTGGTGTCTCTTTATAGGATAGCGTTAGCCAGAAATGGACAAAAGTTTTTATCAAATAATGTGAAATCTGAAAACCTGGCTAAGTTGGTCTGAGTATACCAGGAAGTAAGGCTCACACAGAGATTTTCTCTTATCAATAATAAGTGGACAGATGTAAAAAAATAGAAGTAGTACAAACACAACCAAATCTGAACTGGAATTTGTATAGATTTTTTTGTTATTCCTGCAGTGAGTTCTTTGAATTTGCTAAAAATGATATAAAACTACTGACTGAAGCAAAATCGTTGCAAAATATATGTAAGTACTTGCGATGTGTAATTAATAGTTATCTTTTACAAATACTGCTTTGATTTTTTGTGAAATTTCGCCGTTCTCTTAATCTCCCTCATTTTCCCTTGACCCTAGTAGCCAGCCACTGGCAACAAAAGTAATCTGGTGCTGATGGAAGCTAGCCAAGGCTACACCGTACTTCCACATTTCAAAATAAGTTAACAAATAACGTGACAGCAGACAGAACAATTCAAAATCACTTTCACTTTAAACAGCGTATTGTACTGTCAGTTCATAACTTTCTCGGCGAAACAAACACTTAGGACAGCGGGTATAAATAGACAATAAAAGTCCTACCGAACACTTCAGACTTCAGAAGGTGAGAAGCACGACTGGAGAACTGAACAAGAACTCAACTGGCCGTAGCTAGTGAGAAGAATACTAAACAGTACACCAGTCCAGAACTTTACTCATAACGTCCTGATATCTCCTCCAGGTCACTGCGCGCCTGAGGTTGCGCATACAGCCGCCAGGGAGCGTCAGACTGACAAATAGCGCCCCGCATGGTAGGTGGCGGAGTTAATTGTTCCTTCGCTTAGGCCGGTATTGTTGTTGTTGTGTCCTTCAGTCCTATTGTTGCAGCTCTCCATGCTATTCTATCCCAGTACCTACTACAACCTACATCCTTCTGAATCTGTTTACTATATTCATCTCTTGGTCTCCCTCTACGATTTTTACCCTCCACGCTGTCCTTCAATACTAATTTGGTGATCCCTTGATGCCTCAGAATATGTCCTACCAACCGATGCCTTCTTCTAGTCTAGGTGTGCCACAAATTTCTCTTCTCCCCAATTCTATTCAATACCTCCTCATTAGTTACGTGATCTACCCATCTAATCTTCAGAATTCTTTTGTAGCACCACATTTCGAAAGCTTCAATTCTCTTCTTGTCTAAACTATTTATTGTCCACGTTTCATACATGGCTACACTCCATACAAATACTTTCAGAAACGACTTCCTGACACTTCGATCTATACTCTTCTTCCTCTCTACTTCGTCCATCATTAGTTATTTTGCTCCCCAAATAGCAAAACTCATTTACTAATTTAAGCATCTCATTTCCTAATCTAATTCCCTCAGCCTCACCCGACTTAATTCGACTACATTCCATTATCCTCGTTTTGCTTCTTTTGATGTTCATGTTATATCCTCCTTTCAAGACACTGTCCATTTCGTTCAGCTGCTCTTCCAGGTCCTTTGCTGTCTCTGACAGGATTACAATGTCATCGGCGAACCTCAAAGTTTTTATTTCTGCTCCATGGATTTTAATACCTACTCCGAATTTTACTTTTGTTTCCTTTACTGCTTGCTCAATATAAAGATTGAATAACATCGGGGATAGGCTAAAACCCTGTCTCACTCCCTTCCGAACCACTGCTTACCTTTCATGCCCCTCTACTCTTATAACTGCCATCTGATTTCTGTACAAATTGTAAATAGACTTTCGCTCCCTGTTTTTTACCCCTGCCACCTTCAGAATTGGAAGGAGAGTATCCCAATCAACATTGTCAAAAGCTTTCTCTATGTCTACAAATGCTAGAAACGTAGGTTTGCCTTTCCTTAATCTATTTGCTAAGATAAGTCGTAGGGTCAGTATTGCCTCGCGTGTTCCAACATTTCTACGGAATCCAAACTGTGACATCATCAGTGGGTTTTCGTTTTTATTTATTCTGCAATGTGAACATTTTTGTTAAATGATTATAAAATTATGTACATCTTCAGTTGAAACAACAGATCGTTTCTTTTTGTAAATACCTTTACATTTGGTGTGCATGAATTTTCTGGATCACCTGTGTATTAATTACTTTCTCATCAACATCGTTTGGTTGCAGATAACAAGCTAAGCTATCTATAGTAATTAACACACAAGTGATCCAGAAAATTCATGCGCACTAAATGTAACGGTATTTACAAAAAGAAACGATCTGTTGTTTGAAAAAAAGATGTACATAAGTTTATAATCATTTAACAAAAATGTTCACATTGGAGAATAAATAAAAACGAAAACCCACTGATGATGGCACAGTGGTGCCGAAACATGTTTGGGTACTGAAAAAAACCGTGTTTTGCATAACTGGCGGACCTCACATCCAGCCATTAGCTATTTTTACTAACAACACACAAAGCAGATAAAGCTAAAAACTGCTAATAAGATGTTTTGCATATGTTCAATTACAAAGTCAGATGTATCACAGTTCATATTGGAATAACTCACAATCTTAAACATTACGCGTAGTAGAAAACATATTCATTAAAGTTATACACTGCTACTCCGATCATCTCTGCTTTGCATGCTGAGTCGCAAAAATTTGAATATAATATTTTGTAGCGTGCGTCCGAGATCGTAATAGTGCGACCAATAGCGGGAACCGTACCGTTCGACCCCAGGCTCCAAACTGACCAGACTTCGCTTAACACGTGGCGGGAGCCGAAGATGCACGAAGTACTTCGTCTGAATTTCGTTATTCTAACGTTAATGAAAATTGTTATAAAATCAGATCTGAAGTAAGTGGATTAAAGCTTTGCTGTTGAGAGTGTATTGAGCATGATAAATAATATAATTTGAATTATACCTTATCAGATATTAACAAATGAACCTAACCAATTTGGTGCGCTGTCATCTATGTCGGCAGGTAATAAGATTATGCTCTTACTAAACTTGCGCAGTTTCTCAAGAAATTGGTACTCGCCGTGTCATCTGTTTTCCTCTCACCCATCTCTTACGTCACGTCCCATCCATTGTAATCTCGGCCAAACTATGGGCTGAATGGGAAGGAATCTTGTGGCTCCAGTATCACAAGGTAGCATAAGCGACAGTGCGCAAATTACCCAGAGTATATTCACCCAGTGCAGTTTTAAACCATTTCGAAATATTTTTCTCGCTGAAATCCCCTGAAAGTAATGAAAATATGTAATGATGACTACGATGTTGCAATGCCCGTGTTGTTCATCAATACGATGCAAGATGCTTTCGGATATGCATCCATATGCGAGCGCTTGTGATAAGTGAGGAATCCGAGTTCGAGTCCTGGTCCAGCATAAGCTTTTATTGTCGTCATCTCACTATACAGCTGATAGTTGTCCGTATTCGCAACTGTATATGAATTTCATGAAACGAAAGTGGTTCAAATGGCTCTAAGTACTATGGGACTTAACATATGAGATCATCAGTCCCCTAGACTTAGAACTACTTAAACCCAACTAACCGAAGGACATCACACACATCCGTGCCCGAGACAGGATTCGAACCTGCGACAGTAGCAGCCGCGTGGTTCTGGACTGAAGCCCCTAGAACCGCTCGATCAGCTCATGAAACGAAAGAAGTTTATAACGTACTACATTTTCGCTATTCATGCAGTGAAACTTCAACATCAGGCATTACATTTTAGTTTATTACTTCTTTACCACTAACTCTCTTCATAGCACTTACAGTAGACTGTATCCACATATATCACTAAATGTACCACACTGTACGACATAAAATTCAACACATATTACGTCATAAAAATTGAGATACATGAAAATCGAGGTGCGGCCGTTGTTGGCGAGCGGTTCTAGGCGCTTCAGTCTGGAACCGCGCGACCGCTATGGTCGCAGGTTCGAATCCTGCCTCAGACATGGATGTGTGTGATGTCCTTAGGTTAGTTAGGTTTAAGTAGTTCTAAGTTCTAAGGGACTGATGACCTGAGATGTTAAGTCCCATAGTGCTCAGAGCCATTTGAACCATTTGAAAATCGAGAGTTTCGTATCTTCCACTGTCGTATACAACTTGGTACACAGTGGTAAGGAGAGATGGGCCACGGTGTGGTGCAGCAACTGCCATCGTAGGAAAAATAGACAGGAGCAGAAAAAATTAGAGAATAAGTGAGCAAGTGAAGACTGACTTAACATGTATTTCTTCAAGTATACGAAGACTCGTTACATATACTGCAGCAAGAAATAGAGTCCAGCTCTCACTGTCAGCTTAGAAGAGGATCCTTGCACTACAGCAAGAACGATGGTTTCCTTTAATAACTTTTCTTATGTCTTGACCACACTTGCACTTGTCTCATGATTAAGAATGTTGAAGTGATACTATGTATCTAATGAGCAATTTTATACAATAGGCAGAACACTGCCTTCGACAATGACTGAAAGTCGTAACGCATAAGGTTGAAAGAAGATTATTGTTAATGAAGTAAAAGATCCACGCAGTGGACACCAAATGAAAAAACTACTCCTTATGTTTCAGATCTAGACTGCCATAAAAATGCAAAGGACTGTTAATGAGAACTCAAGGAGAAGTTGTAGACTAATTCACAATCGATTTATTGATCTTAAACAAGACAAGGCAACAAAAGTATTAAAGAAACATCATACAAAAAATATTTATTTAACAAAAGCCTTATTAAAATGGGATCTGTGGTGGACAAAGTGATCTACTGGGGATCGACACACGACACTAACCAGAGCACTACTCGCTCTATCTCACTTCATACACGTGAATCCAGGTTACGGCATCAAACTACGCCTCCACCAAGCATCTTTATTCTACCATACAAAAAAAAAAGGAAAATATAGTTTGAAAGAACAGGGTGCTAGGAAGTATATATTATAGCCCTACGTCGCAGCAGCGAATACTTTACCGTCCTGCTGGTCAAGGTGGCACACCACGATGCGTTCGGCGACTGAAGTCATTGACGGCGGCAATCTGTTGTTAAATGCGCATTCCTGAAAAATGCAAGTACTCGGTCTCGCGTTCGGTTAATTCGGAACGCAGGTACATCCCTATGAGCCTCTGAAACCCCAATGGATTCCAGTGTGCAGGTGGACCCGTTTGCAGGTCTGCCAAACCAATTTTACTCCGTGCCACGACTGTGAGTGTCGGAATACGTCAAATGTTTAGATGGCCGACTCAAGACAAATAAGTACACCCACACGTCACTCATTGTGACCGTGATGATATAAGCAGCACCTCTGATGGTTCAGAAGGTGACTGGCATATGCTCTAAGTCGTACACTATGAAAGGACACAAGTGTCACCGTTTAGGTAGAGACATGCAGTTCTCTACTAGCGAAGCGCCAGTACAAGAGACTTGTACAAGAGAGCTCTTTCTTCCTTTCTCACCATTTCCTCCTCAGCTCGGTTCCAAAAGCACATTTCTCTTTTTTGACTTCCCCCACTTTCACACAAGCCAATCACGAGCTGGCGCTCGGCATTCTAAGCTCAGAGAATGGTCTTTGCGCTGCAAACCGATTTGGCCAATCAGAGACTTTAAAGTTGATTGGCAGAAAACGGAAAAATGTTCAGCTTCTCAGCCTCTTTCCCACATGTTTCAAAAATGGTTCAAATAGCTCTGAGCACTATGGGACTTAACTTCTAAGGTCATCAGTCCCATAGAACTTAGAACTACTTAAAACCTAAGTAACCTAAGGACAGCACACACATCCATGCCCGAGGCAGGATTCGAACCTGCAACTGCAGCAGTCGCGTGGTTCCAGACTGTAGCACCTAGAACAGCTCAGCCACCCCGGTTGGTCCCATGTGTTTGCCGTGTCTTTTTATAACACAATACAGGGTGGAAGCACAGCCCTCCATAAACAGCTTGTTATCTCCCCTGTTGCGTCCATTTCAAAGTTTGCAAAGAACGGCCATAAACACGCAAACAGCTTCGTGTATCGACAAATATGTTTTCAAACAGAGTCTGGACGTCTGGGCGCCAGTTTCCCTGTCCCACGGACATTTACAGAATGTTTACATTTCTTTTGGTGGCTTGCTCGCTAACAAGGCCTACAATGTACTGTCGGCTACTTTTCGGCGCTAGGCCGTACACCTGGACGTCTGCCCCCTGTCTGGCACCAAGCTTAAAGTGTTTCTGCACAATGCGACCGCGGCACGCGGCCATCTGGAAATGTCTCCTCGCCATTCTCCAGAAAAAACGCGCTTTGTCGCCCCACCAACGACGTGCTTTTACTGCAGTTTGTTTAAGTCGGAACCCAGTTCCTTTGAACGCAGGTAAAGCTTACCGTATTTCTTTCCCTAGAGCACGCAAACAAGACCATAAACTGCTGCCCACTATTTCATCACAATGTATGAAGTCAAATTGCCGTAGATCGTATTCCCTATACCGAATCAGAAGTGAGAGTGCCCTGCAATCTCTCAGGGTGTTTTTGGAAATTGAAAAAAAGTGTAGTCAAGATATAAGGAAAGTTATTATGGCTGCTTCATCTCACAGCTTTTCATGCAAATTGCAACGATGGTGTCGCAGACGCGACTAGTCGGTGTTTGCTTAGCGTCACATAGCGGAGAGGCCCCAAGCGCGAGTGGCTGAATGGCTGCCGCTGGCTGTCCTGCATTGTGGTGGCAGGGCGCACTCTTAGTCCAGAACTGCTGAAGGCATGGCTCAGCAGATGCGCACCACTGACTCCACCAAGCCCGTATGACAACAAGCGGCGTCGGATGGAGACTTGCAATTCCATTGCCAACATGATGCCTATAGAGTGGTATGGATATGTGATACCACATCAACCAAGGTATAAGCCAAATACGAGGGCAGTTCAATAAGTAATGCAACACATTTTTTTTCTCGGCCAATTTCGGTTGAAAAAACCGGAAATTTCTTGTGGAATATTTTCAAACATTCCCGCTTCGTCTCGTATAGTTTCATTGACTTCCGACAGGTGGCAGCGCTGTACGGAGCTGTTAAAATGGCGTCTCTAACGGATGTGCGTTGCAAACAACGGGCAGTGATCGAGTTTCTTTTGGCGGAAAACCAGGGCATCTCAGATATTCATAGGCGCTTGCAGAATGTCTACGGTGATCTGGAAGTGGACAAAAGCACGGTGAGTCGTTGGGCAAAGCGTGTGTCATCATCGCCGCAAGGTCAAGCAAGACTGTCTGATCTCCCGCGTGCGGGCCGGCCGTGCACAGCTGTGACTCCTGCAATGGCGGAGCGTGCGAACACACTCGTTCGAAATGATCGACGGATCACCATCAAACAACTCAGTACTCAACTTGACATCTCTGTTGGTAGTGCTGTCACAATTGTTCACCAGTTGGGATATTCAAAGGTTTGTTCCCGCTGGGTCCCTCTTTGTCTAACCCAACACCATAAAGAGCAAAGGAGAACCATCTGTGCGGAATTGCTTGCTCGTCATGTGGCTGAGGGTGACAATTTCTTGTCAAAGATTGTTACAGGCGATGAAACATGGGTTCATCACTTCGAACCTGAAACAAAACGGCAATCAATGGAGTAGCGCCACACCCACTCTCCTACCAAGAAAAAGTTTAAAGCCATACCCTCAGCCAGTAAAGTCATGGTTACAGTCTTCTGGGACGCTGAAGGGGTTATTCTGTTCGATGTCCTTCCCCATGGTCAAACGATCAACTCTGAAGTGTATTGTGCTACTCTTCAGAAATTGAAGAAACGACTTCAGCGTGTTCGTAGGCACAAAAATCTGAACGAACTTCTCCTTCTTCATGACAATCCAAGACCTCACACAAGTCTTCGCACCCGAGAGAAGCTCACAAAACTTCAGTGGACTGTTCTTCCTCATGCACCCTACAGCCCCGATCTCGCACCGTCGGATTTCCATATGTTTGGCCCAGTGAAGGACGCAATCCGTGGGAGGCACTACGCGGATGAAGAAGAAGTTATTGATGCAGGACGACGTTGGCTCCGACATCGACCAGTGGAATGGTACCGTGCAGGCATACAGGCCCTCATTTCAAGGTGGCGTAAGGCCGTAGCATTGAATGGAGATTACGTTGAAAAATAGTGTTGTGTAGCTAAAAGATTGGGGAATAACCTGGTGTATTTCAATGCCGAATAAAACAACCCCTGTTTCAGAAAAAAAATGTGTTGCATTACTTATTGAACTGCCCTCGTATTTAGCACATTAACTTATTTGTGACGTAATCAGACGTTTGAAGCTATTTTATATGTACACGATCGATTCAATAAAGAATAGGTAGTGATGGTGGTGGTGGTGGCAGGGGTTGGATGAGAGAGGTTACTGGTCAAGTCTAGACTATACTAACAGATATCGGAAACAGTACAGAAAGTGTCATCATTGACAAAGTGTCTGATGGTGTTTCAGTTACTAAAGGGATTGTAACTCTATGTCTAATGAGCTTTGTGCCCTTTGTTCGCACATTTTGAATCTGCTGTTCAGTCGATCGTCTGTAGCAGATCTGTTGCATGCGTTCTCCTGGAAACAGTCGGTATGCTGAGTGTTGATACTGGTGCGCTGCATGCAGGCAAGTAGAATCTGAGATGAGTGGGTCTCGTTAGTGGTGTGCGCAGAGACAGCGGTTGTGGCTTGTGAAGGAGAGGCAGCCGTGGTGGCAGCTGCTAGCCGATACCGATGAATGATGGGCCTAAAGTTATCTGTGGCTGTGATGAATTTTATGCAGAAGAATACAGAGTGGACAGTACGGACTGACAGCGTAGTTCAAGAAAACAGAGTGCTATCACAAGAGAGTATCTTATGATTGACTAGCGCCGAATGCACAACGTTGCCAACATTTCTTGAACAAACGTGGGGAGCGTTGTGTGTTTAGCAGTGGTGAATCTTAAGGAACTGTTTTGTGAGGGCAGTCTATTTTTCTTTAGGTAATGATAATGAGCGTTTGGCGTCATTGGCCGGGAGGCCCCTTACTGGACAGGTCTGGCCGCTTTGGTGCAGGTCTTATTACATTCGGCGCCACATTGGGCGACCTGCGCGCCGGATGGGGATGAAATGATGATGAAGACAACACAACACCCAGTCCCTGAGCGGAGAAAATCCCTGACCCAGCCGGGAATCGAACCCGGGCCCCTTAGGACGGCAGTCTGGTTCGCTGACCATTCAGCTGTCGGGGCGGACTTTCTTTTAGTGTAAACTTCCCACTTCCCACTTCGAACGAGTATTGTTCATGCTATGGGTAGTGATGTAGGTTATTGTGTCAGTACGCCATGCCACCTGTAATTTGGAGTTTACTTCAACTCCCGTGTTAAAGTGTACAATGGGTCCAAGAGTGGTTTAGGCATTGTGGCTATACTGTGTTGTATCTTCGAAGTGATCTGCTAGTACGTAATTTAAGCTACTCATTCCTCCCTTGAACGAACTGTATAACATAAACATGTTACTGAGTGGCACTGATTGATTGAGAGAATGCGGATTATTTGGCGAACAAAGGCAAGCCAACGGAGTAGTTTTAGCAGAGCTATTGCAGATTTGATTTGTATATTATTAGCTAAAGTGGTTTTTACTCAATAGAAGGATGTGCAAGCCATATCAGCTGCGTGCAATGCAAAATGCTTCCTGTGAGGCTAAATACGATTATTGTGTGGTATTAACGTGAGTTCTTTCGCATATTCCATCCTGTTCATCTGCCTTGTCTTGTTAAGAGTTCGACTAAGTTGTGCCGCGCCCTCGGCAGTGATATGAATCTGTTCAGATTGGTTAATGTCGAGCCCACGTCAGAGGTGCGAACCATGTCTCGATCAGTCCTTATTCCAAAATATTTTGGGAGCTTTCAGATTTAATAAATTTATCTTTTCGTAAAATTCTTTAAATATATCGTGAAAAGAAAAAAAAAATAATAATTTTCAATAAAATTAGTCTTGTTTCTGTTGGTGTGGCTGTTCTGTTTGACGGATACTGTGGCCAAAATAAATTTTGGCTTTAGTAAAGAAATCTGACAGTAATGTGAGTGTGAAAAATACAAATTAAGGTATCGTACTGTTCTTGGAAAAGAAATATGTAACGTGTAATATGTAACATGTAACATGTAAAATGTGTTTGTTAGCTTTGTCCAGTGGTGAAACGTTATAGCTAGAATGGAACTGTCACAAGAAAACGTTTTATTCTCATACGCTGTCCGCTATTATGTGCATTATGCGCAGCAGAGATAATAGATCCACTCTCTCCACAGGTAAGTACGGGAGGAATGTTTAATGACCGTAGCAAAATTCCAGCTCACACAGTTTGTGAGCTCCTCTTCTTGTCGGTTTTGGTTGTTTTTTAATTACCACTGAATGGAGTTCTTTAAGCACAGGGGACTGAGATGGCGCTATTAGTTAATTATATCCTTTCTAGAATCCTGTTACTGAATTACAGTAACAAAATTATGCCACGATATTCGAATAAAACTTCAACTTTCATGAATGTCTCAATTGTGGACGACGTTCCCTAACAGCGAGTTACTGCTTAATTTCTTGACGGAAGTCATTTTTTTGCGTAGGCTGTTTTTATCTTTGAAATAGTTATTTAATGCCTAGCTTAGCTAATTTCGCCCTCCTTGAGTATTTTCAAACTACCACTATTACTTGCAATTTAGTGAAAAACTGTAGTCGTACAGTATCTTATATCTCACACATCCGTGTGGAGAAAACAGTATCTGAGGTCGTTGTTAGTAAAAGTTTGAGTATCATGGTAGTTACGGCGTCAGCTTTATAAGACATGAATTCAGGAAGAAAAGTGCGACCCTTACGAGAGGTATCCCACCTGCCATCGTGCTACCCTTCATGTTCACAATTCCAAAATTGAACCGTTTTTCACCCAGAGTTACTAAAGTAACATTAAACCTCATTTAAAAACATCGATGAAGTGTACATTTGCCCATCTGACTGGAGCGGATGTACACTGCATGAGACCGAATCCGAGGATAGTGATGTGTGTTTTCACGAGTGTGGAGTCTATCAGAAGGATGGCTGAACGCTGTGTAACTGTGGTAGCCGCGTGGGAATGCATTTTGCCATGCTTACAGACAGATGGCTATCGCAGAACACAATGGCCAATTTCACAATTTTTTTTTGTATCCAGACCTACGGTTCAGGACTTTTTCTTGGTTTGGCCTTTAGTAATATGGAAAAAAGTTAACCTATGTGTAATGAAAAGTTGCTTCCTAAATTTACATGAACATAAGAACATTCACCGGTATACTTGGGAAGGCAGGTGAACCAGATCTGTCATTGACTATATAATAACAGATCAGGAATTCAGGAAGGCTGTGAGGGACACACGGGTATTCAGGGGATTCTTTGATGACACTGATCATTATTTAATCTGCAGTGAAATTGGTATTGTGAGGCCAAAAGTGCAGGAAGTCAGGTCCATATGTAGGAGGATAAGAGTGGAGAAACTTCAGGATAAGGAAATCAGGCACAAGTACATAACAGTGATCTCAGAAAGGTACCAGTTGGTTGAATGTAATCAATTACAGTCATTGGAAAAGGAATGGACAAGGTACAGGGACACAGTACTAGAAGTAGCTAAAGAATGTCTTGGAACAGTAGTGTGTAAAGGTAGGATGAAGCAAACAGCTTGGTGGAATGACACAGTCAAGGCAGCCTGTAAAAGGGAAAAGAAAGCGTATCAGAAATGGCTACATACTAGAACTCAGGTAGACAGAGAAAGTTATGTTGAAGAAAGAAACAAAGCCAAACAGATAATTGCAGCATCCAAGAAGAAATCTTGGGAAGACTTTGGAAACAGGTTGAAGACTTTTGGTCAAGCTACTGGAAAACCATTCTGGAGTGTAATTAGCAGTCTTCGAAAGGGAGGTAAGAAGGAAATGACAAGTATTTTGGACAGGTCAGGAAAACTGCTGGTGAGTCCTGTGGATTCCTTGGTCAGATGGAGGGAATGTTTTGAAGAGTTGCTCAATGTAGGTGAAAATACGATCAGTAATGTTTCGGATTTCGATGTACAATGGGATAGGAATGATGATGGAAATAGGATCACATTTGAGGAAGTGGAGAAAATGGTCAATAGATTGCAGTGCAATAAAGCAGCTGGGGTGGATGAAATTAAGTCGGGACTCATCAAATACAGTGGAATGTCAGGTCTTAAATGGCTACACAGGATAATCGAAATGGCCTGGGAGTCGGGACAGGTTCCATCAGACTGGACAAAAGCAGTAATCACACCAATCTTTAAACATGGAAACAGAAAAGATTGTAACAACTACAGAGGTATCTCTTTAATCAGCGTTGTGGGTAAAATCTTCTCAGGTATTGTTGAAAGGAAAGTGCGAGTATTAGTTGAGGACCAATTGGATGAAAATCAGTGTGGGTTTAGGCCTCTTAGAGGTTGTCAGGACCAGATCTTTAGCTTACAGCAAATAATGGAGAAGTGTTATGAATGGAACAGGGAATTGTATCTATGCTTTATAGATCTAGAAAAGGCATATGACCAGGTTCCTAGGAGGAAGTTATTGTCTGTTCTACGAGATTATGGAATAGGAGGCAAACTTTTGCAAGCAATTAAAGGTCTTTACATGGATAGTCAGGCAGCAGTTAGAGTTGACGGTCAATTGAGTTCATGGTTCAGAGTAGTTTCAGGGGTAAGACAAGGCTGCAACCTGTCTCCACTGTTGTTCATATTATTTATGGATCATATGTTGAAAACAATAGACTGGCTGGGTGAGATTAAGATGTGTGAACACAAAATAAGCAGTCTTGCATATGCGGATGACTTAGTTGTGATGGCAGATTCGATTGAAAGTTTGCAAAGTAATATTTCAGAGCTAGATCAGAAATGTAAGGACTATGGTATGAAGATTAGCATCTCCAAAACGAAAGTAATGTCAGTGGGAAAGAGATATAAACGGATTGAGTGCCAAATAGGAGGAACAAAGTTAGAACAGGTGGACGGTTTCAAGTACTTAGGATGCATATTCTCACAGGATGGCAACATAGTGAAAGAGCTGGAAGCGAGGTGTAGCAAAGCTAATGCAGTGAGCGTTCAGCTACGATCTACTCTCTTCTGCAAGAAGGAAGTCAGTACCAAGACTAAGTTATCTGTGCACCGTTCAATCTTTCGACCAACTTTGTTGTATGGGAGCGAAAGCTGGGTGGATTCAGGTTACCTTATCAATAAGGTTGAGGTTACGGATATGAAAGTAGCTAGGATGATTGCAGGTACTAGTAGATGGGAACAATGGCAGGAGGGTGTCCACAATGGGGAAATCAAAGAAAAACTGGGAATGAACTCTATAGATGTAGCAGTCAGGGCGAACAGGCTTAGATGGTGGGGTCATGTTACACGCATGGGAGAAGCAGGGTTACCCAAGAGACTCATGGGTTCAGCAGCAGAGGGTAGGAGGAGTCGGGGTAGACCAAGGAGAAGGTACCTGGATTCGGTTAAGAATGATTTTGAAGTAATAGGCTTAACATCTGAAGAGGCACGTATGTTAGCACTGAATAGGGGATCATGGAGGAATTTTATAAGGGGGACTATGCTCCAGACTGAACGCTGAAAGGCATAATCAGTCTTAAATCTTCTGTTACCAATGTATCGCTTTCGTAGAGAAACATGAAGATGATATTGGACTAATAACAGCAATCTTCCTTATCGCACTCCAGTCTTGAATGGAAAGAAAAAAGAGACCTTGATATCACATGGAATAAAAAGTACCAGCTGCTATTCAGTTCTAGCTGATTCACAGAGTGGATTTAGCGTAAGAACGACAAAAACAAATGTTACCAGCTTCAGTCCTAGTTCGTTGGCCTGCAGTTTTACCTTTTTTATAAAACTGCCATTGCAGAAGCCATTCCGCAAGCATCATTATTCCTGAAAATTTACTTGTGCCTCTGACTGTAGTAACACTTTATTACTGCCTCAGAGGCATAATTAGTCCTGTTCCTGAAAATTTGCTTGTCCCTGTGGCAGTAGTAACATTCATTACTGCTACAGAGAAATGTTGTACAACTTCGATGTAGAATTATGTTCCGTGAATATTTAACCTGAAGCGCAGCTGTTTGTCGTTACACCAAGCGTTAAGGCTGTAAACCTTTATTATTAAGTAAGCTTTCATGATGAGATTTTAACTGCGTCCCATTTCAGCTTCTTGTCGTACCTTTGACGGAAAATTCTAATGCATCTTCTCTAGTTTATGTTTTTCTCGGTATGGCTAAGGGGGCACTGTATATCGAGCTGTGACCTCAGACAGTACCTGGTACGTGACCTTTGAGGCTAGTAGTTCATTCTCTGAATAGCTGCCACAAATTTCCGTGCTTTGTGCGCAACCGCTACGGTGGTGTATGAGAGTCTTACATGCAATCTGGGCGTAGTCTCCATCACCGCGGCGTCCTCTGCACGTAAGCTTTCCTCCGATGTAGACGCTGTACAAAAACATTTATTAGTGTTGTGAAGAATTTACGCATAAATAGAGAGAGCAAATAAAAGTATCTAAATCAACAAGTTCCTATCAGAAACAAAAAGCCAAAGACGACATTTATCCTGGGACGTTGCGAATATCAGGTAGGTCATTAGTCTGAATTTTTTGTTATGTATGTTTCTTTGTATGCGTCGGTTGTGTTCATTGCAATGTTTTTTAATTTACGGGGTGGGCAAGGTACCCACTACTGCTTCAGTTTAACACTGCGCGCAACGGATCTATTTGCGGTATCTTTGCATAAATTTCCTAACTTGAAAACTATTGCTGAAATTTCAGAGCTTCCATAATGGCTGCCTATCGACTAGTTGTTCCCTATCCTACACCCACAATCGCTAAGTATCGTTCGATCCTTATTCTCTTCCCAAACATTCGTCCTGCAATTATTTTCATACATTCATTTCATTCTCCCTCCTGCTGTGGACTCAATAGGATAAGGAAATATAGGAAACAGTGGGCATTCTTAACATATTCAATCAATAAAAAAAGTTGGATTCCTCTGGTCATTCTTTTCTAACTTGGTGTTGGTTTGCAGACACCGACAGTAAGCCTGTGCTTAGTAAATTAAACGATGTTATTACGATCAAACTCGTGTTCTCAGAAGAACACGACGATCAATTGCGTTAAGTATTGTTACCGTGTTAGAAATATGAACGAGAGTTTCATTGCTAAAGACATTGGCCACCTCTCAGGTGTTTCAAAAATAATCATCTGATTTTTAAACAGATCATAACTATTATGGTATTTGAGATATGTGCGTGAACAACGTACTGTTGGAAAGAGGAAACACTCGAGTTTAGCACGGTTCCCGCTAGGTAGCAGCAGTGTGCGCCCACTTCAGTTCTAGTAAGTCGTGTCGGGACAACAGAAAGCGTTTTGTGTTCTACGTTTTGCGCAGTGCGTGTCAGTAATAACTGTTCAGCGAGACTTCGTACCAGCTCTGGTGCGGGTCCTTCTATAGCACAGAGCATTAGACGACGGCGTGAACAATGCCGAGAAACAGGTTGTTTCGGTAAAAGCAAATCGCTGGGCCGCATCCGCCATAGTTTCGCAAGGAGTCCGTAGAAACCCGTTCACTGTGCAGCTCATCATGCTCCCGATATCCGTCTGGCGTGTGTTGTGTTGACGTTTACTCACGAAACCACACGAAATTTAGCTACTGATAGCTCTTCGTGATGGTGGCAAAGAACAACGTGTGGAGTTCTGTAATTTCGTTCTTGGCAAGATGGGGGATGACAGTTTTTTCCACGCTTCCTGTTTAGTGACAAGGCAACATTCCATTTAAATGGAAAGGTGAATCGTCATAATGTGAGAATATGGGATACGGAACAACTATATGAAGTTGTACAGCATGAGAGGGACTGTCCAAAATGTAATGTGTTTTTTGCAGTTACGTGGGAAAAGATGTATGGTCCATTTTTCTTTGCTGATAACACTGTTACAGGAAGCACATATCTCTATATGCTTGAGAACTTACTTTTCCCACAGTTGGGGACTGATTCGAACGACTTCATTTACCAACAGGATGGGGGACTGCCACTCTGGTATGTGGAAGTGCGGGAGTTTATTAGTCAAATGGCTCTGAGCACTATGCGACTTAACTTCTGAGGTGATCAGTCGCCTAGAACTTAGAACTAATTAAACCTAACTAACCTAAGGGCATCACACACATCCATGCCCGAGGCAGGATTCGAATCTGTGACCGTAGCGGTCACGCGGTTCCAGACTGAAGCGCCTAGAACCGCACGGCCACACCGGCCGGCAGTTTATTAGTCAAAGGATTGCTGAACGATTGATCGGTCGCACTGGACCAAATGATTCAGCCTTACATTACTGGCCTCCAAGGTTGCCAGACCTGACTCTATGTGATTAATTCTTGTGGGGGGTTTACAAAAGACTCTGTTTATGTGCATCCGTTACCAACAACAATGAATGAACTGATACATTGCATAACAGCGGCTGTGGAGGCTGTAACTCAAGACATGCTAGCTGCAGTGTGGGAACAATCTGAATACCGCATTGATATATTCCGTGCATCTCAAGAGGGCACATTGAACTCCTGTGAAAAGGTAAGAAAAAAAAAACTTTTTGTGTTTCCTCTTCATCAAAAAACAAAATTCTTTGTATATGTTTATTAGTTTCAGAAATATAGGCGTGGCAAATCGGATGATTCTTTTTGATACACCCTGTATTTTATGGCGAACAATGTTTTTATTTACTTACTTTTTACTTATTCGAAATAACCTACAGTATATGTCTAATTTCATATTAAATGCCTACTCTCATTCTTCGCAGCAACTATTATAAAATTAATCCTTTATGAGAGATGCTGATATATCTAGAATGCATCTACGAAACTAAGACTGAACGTCTTCAAGAGGATGTCTGTCTCACTTATAGGCCGGACGTGATACTCAAAATACACACACCCCCAACACAGTAGGTGTAGAATGTGAGTTGGCTGGGAGGCAGCGTAGCTGTATATAAAATAAAACGAGAAAAAATCAAAAAGAAAGATCATGTAGTTGATGTGCTTACAGATATGCGGCATTGAGGATAAACAAATAAATTACAATGAAAATGGAAATAAAATACATAAAAAATTTATTAATTTCCAGAAATTTCTTCTCTTATAAATCTTTTCACTGTTGTGCAGCACATCGGATTCTGAGAAGAAGAAATTAAATCATAGAATAATAAGAAATTGAATAACAGAACACCGTTTTCTTAAAAGTCAAGCTACGACATAAAACACTCTTTACTGTATTCTCAAATCCATTGTGTTATGATTGTGGATAGATGTGGCACATTTTTCAACGATAACCCGTCTTGTTCAAAAGTAACAGCCGGAAGACAGATGTCCATAAGGTACTGTTGTCATTTTAGAAAAATGCAGCTTGGAAATTAGAGCATCGTGGTTTGTTGTAAAACGTTTAGCAGCTCTCAAAGTTTTTTTTCTGTTATGGCAGAATTTTAATGTGTACTATACTCGTCTCTCGTGGAACATCAAGACGATATTCGAGTTATGCCAAATTACGGCTTAGCAGTGTGAGAAGGGTAATAATGTCGTTGGCTAGCGTTGTGTACGCGCAATCCTTGATGTAACTCCTCAAAAAACGTCTGGTGGTGTGACATCGGAAGAGCGTGGGGGCCATGCGACGGGACTATGACGACCTATCAACCTTTCAGGAAACATGTCATTCGACACAACCCGCAAGTTAAAACTCCAATGTGGGGATGCACCGTCATGTTGGAAAATGATGGCTGCAGCTGTTCGATCTGTGGTAGCAGTAGCTGTTCGAGCGTGTTCAGGTAAATATTTTCCTTATGGATTTCTCTGGGAAGAAAAATAGGTCTGTCACCACATCCTGCATTAAGCCAAACCAAACATTAAACTTCCGGCTATCACCGATGTGTTCACATGTGTTGTTTGGGATTTCGGAGCCCCAAATCCTAATGTTGTCGCGAGCCACATGTCCAGAAATGTGAAATATTACTTCAGCTGAAGGCAATCAGATTTTCAGAATGTTACTGTCAGCAGCTATGAAAAGCGTGAATGCATACGGCAGATGACGATCGTTTGGCTGCACTGCTTGGACCATATACATTTTGTATGAAAAAAGGCATAGCCGCTTGTGTAACACTTTTTGGACGGTTGAGATGCAAGACCAATTGATTCCTGGGTGCTGGGCTGAAATGCAGCTTGCATCCTATCAACACGTGCTTGAGACACAGGTGGACGTCCACTTCAAGAAAGGTCTTTGACATCATCTGTCTCTTTAAAATTCTTGGACCGTTGTCGCAGTTCTGGACTCTACGTATCAAATGACACGTTGCATCCTCAGGAACGGCCTGCATGATCGCCCGATTTTGTAATAGTAGATTTCTTTTGTGGGGATGTCTAAAGTATGCATTTTATGTCACCGAACACACAACTCCAGGTAACGTCATCGAAGAAGGCTGTCGCCCCATAACAGCAGCAACTTTACATCTCATCTGTAGCCCGTTTAGAAGGCGCCTCGAGTAACGCATTCCGAAAAATGGGCACTCGTTTGGACACCTGACTTAAATGAATGTTCCACCATCATGACGTCCCTCTGACCACAGCCAGTTACTTATAGCACGTTCATCCATCTCTAATAGTTTGAATGTTTCTAGCTTTCCATCCAAAATTTTTAAAAATATGATATAAAATGATTTGTACATAAATGGTTTGAATAAATCAACTGCGTAATGCAAAATAGAAGATGGTATCTTAGAAAATAAAAGCTCGTCTGATGACATGATAGAAGAAGAAGATGAGATCTGTGTGAGAGAAAAAGTCGATCTAATACTTGCCTCAGAATTCAAAAGAGCTTTGGAAGAATTAATGTTAAATAAGGCAGAAAGGATGGATACAATTCCATGGAATTTCTAATATTGTTGGGAGAAATGGTAACCAAAGACTACTCAAGTTGGTATGTAGAATTTATGAGACAAGTAGGTGTATAGAATCTATGAGGCTGGCGACTTATCATTAGAATGTCGGAGAAATATCATCCGTTCAATTCTGCAGATAGCAAGAGCAAATATGTGTGAGAAATATCGCACAATTAGCTGACCAGCTTGCGCATCCAATTTGCTGCCAAGAAGAATGGAAAAGAAAACTGAGAATCTGTTAGAAAAAATGGAAAAGAAAAATGAGGACCTATTGATGACGATCGATTTGGCAGCAGCAAATGTAAAGTCATCAGATAGGCAGTCGTGACGTTGCGTTTGATAATAGAAAAAGACTGAAAAAAATCAAGACACGTTCACAGGATTCGTCGACCTGGAAAAAAGCGTACGACAACGCGCAAGATGTTCGGAATTCTGAGGAAAGATAGAAGTAAGCTATCGGGAGAGACGAGTAATATATAATATGCACAAGAACCAAGAGGGAACAATAAGGCTGGATGACAAAGAACAAAGTGCTCGGATTAGATAGAGGGTAAAACAGGGATGCAGTCTTTCGCCCCTACTATTCAATCTATACCTCGAAGGAGCAATGACGGAAATGAAAGAAAGATTCAAAAGTTGGGTTAAGATTTAGGGTGAAGGATATCCATGATAAGATTCGCCAATGACAGTCCATCGTGAGTGAAAGCGAAAACGAATTACAGGATATCTTAAATGTAAATGTCGTGTGACTAGGGCCTCCCGTCGGGTAGACCGTTCGCCAGGGGCAAGTCTTTCGATTTGACGCCACTTCGGCGACTTGCGCGTCGATGGGGATGAAATGATGATGATGAGGACAACACAACACCCAGTCCCTGAGCGGAGTAAATCTCCTACCCAGCCGGGAATCGAACCCGAGCCCTGAGGATTGACATTCAGTCGTGCTGACCACTCAGCTACCGGGGGTGGACACAGGATATCTTGAATGGAATGGTCTAATGAGTACGAAATATGTATCGAGAGTGAACTGAATAATGACGAAGAGAATGAGAAATAGCAGAAATGAGAAAAGCGAGGAACTTAACATCAAAACTGATGATCAAAAGGTAACCGAAATTAAGGAATTCTGCTACCATGGAAGCAAAATGACGTGTGACGAACATAGCAAGGAATACATAAAAACCGGACTAGATTGGGCAAAAGAAGTCTACTAGAATCAAATATAGGCCTTAAATTGGGGTGAAAAATTCTGAGAATGTACGTTCGGTACACAGCATTGTGTGGTAGTGAATCATAGGGTGTGGGAAATCCAGAACAGAAGAGAATAGACACATTTGAGGTAAGGTTGTAAGGTGTCAGGCAAATCCAACACCTTCCATGAAAACCCTGACATGATAGCAAATCCGGCAGTATGTCACATAGCTCCAAATAAATCCTGACTTTAAATTAACCAAAGTAATACGATCAACGAGTGAGCAAATGGAATACCACAGACTAACACAAGAACGCCTAAATATATGTCATACCTCCCCACCGTGAAACAGACCCAGTTCCGAGGAAAGAAACGAGAACAGAAGCCGAGAGCAGAACCATGTTAAGCTAGAAGGTCCTACGATAAGGGACGGACACCCACATCGCCGGCTGACCGCCAAAACCACCCCCCCCCCCCCCCAGCCCATGTTAAAAGATAGAGCCCTCCAGAAGAACAGTATAGATCTTACGATAACACTAAAAGGGCCACACCAGCTGCAAGTTTTAGCGTGAGACTTTATCGCGTATCTGTTACGTTGGAAACGTTAAAAACATTGCCCCACCACGAAAAGTATAACGTTTCTCAATGGATAGACAGAATTTTGTAGCGGGAGCTTAAGGTTAACATTGAGACCCTGATTGGTCAGATAAAAACACAGCCAGATAGCTTTTTTAAACGAACTTCAGTAAATTGTAGTAAGGAGAAGTTAGGAGAGAGTTGCTTCTGAGACGGCGAGGCGAGCGGAGCTGTGCTGCCCGCCGCCCCCTGACGCTGCGACAAGGTAATGAACGTACGCGATGCCACATAACAGCGCATAAAGCTACACTCAGAACTGAAGAAGTCTCATCTGTTACACCCCCTTTTTACGTAAGACTAGTGTCGATCGTCAATTAAATCTCATGGTGTTCACATTTACTACTTGAAGTAAAAATCTGAAACGTGATGATTTTTCTGTTAAATAATTATTGAGAAGCCACATCAGCCACTGTAATTTACGACAAGTTAAATAAGCAATTAAAGATAATTGAGAGTCACTGTAGACCATTTTGATAGTTTTCTCTTTTATGAAACTTAACTTAAATCTAGATTATAGATGTGATCCTTCATGTCATCCTTCGATCCACTGTAGAACTTGGAAACCCATTCAGGGAATATTCGTTCACATTTTAGTTGAACGCAGTTGGTTTTTATCATCCTGTATTAAAATATTTCCTTTTATCAATAGTGCAATTTATAAACAATGTTTTGTGAGTAGAATAAAATTTCCAATGGTAAACTTAACTGATTTTTCGACGTTATTTTACCAGCTAACTAAAAATAGGAAAGCCTTGAACCCCTTCCACTAAATTTAGTTAGTATTAAGATTCTTTTACAGGGAGTGCAGTGGAGCTGATGCTGAAATCATTAAGTATTTCATTATATCATCGCTAGTCTCACTGAACTCTTCTGAACTCTACATGTCATGTGTGGTCTGGCGTCTCCTTACCAGCAACAGGTCCCAGGTTCAAACTAGTCCATTCCCTAAAAACACGCTCAGAGCGTCGTCGCGCGAAAGTGGTAGGGAGACACGACTTAGAACAAGAAGACACCACGCAGAATGTTAGAAGGTGCTGCAGGAGAATGTTGAGAATTTGGGAGTCTCATAAGGTAAGAAATGAGGAGGTTCTCCACAGAATTAGCAAAGAAAAAAATATATGGAAAACAATGAAATAAGAAGAGACGGATGGTAGAACATCTGTTAAGACATCAGAAAATACCTTCCATGGCATTAGAGGGATCTGTAGAGGGTAAAATCTGTAGGGAAAGACAGAGATTGAAATAACTGAGGACTTAGGTGCTGGTATTAGATGAAAAGATTGTCACAGGAGAGTAATTCCTGATGGGCCAGTTCAGAACAGTCAGAAGACTGATGACTAAAAAAGAAGATAAACCACTCGTTTCAGTAACTCTAAAGTAAACAAGGTATGGGAGGCTATTGTGTGGGTGAGGTCTGTAGATCAGCTACAGATTCTTTCGCTGCATGAGTGCAGAAACATTCCCTGTGTTTTATCCACCTCTTGACCAACCCTGGTGGCAGTGACGTGAACTTCGGCGAGCGTCGGTCCTAAAGTTGGAGAAGCTGTGAGAGATGGCATACCACTCTCTCAGTCTAATAACATTGTCAGTCAGATTAACATTTATATTTTAGGTTCAAAAATGGTTCAAATGGCTCTGAGCACTATGGGACTCAACTGCTGAGGTCATTAGTCCCCTAGAACTTAGAACTAGTTGAACCTAACTAACCTAAGGACAACACACACATCCATGCCCGAGGCAGGATTCGAACCTGCGACCGTAGCGGTCTCGCGGTTCCAGACTGCAGCGCCAGAACCGCGCGGCCACTTCGGCCGGCATATTTTAGGTCATGATCTCGGTGTTCCCCAGTACTACATTTGCTATGTGTGGCTTATGACTTCTTTACATGGGAAAACTGTAGGCAGAATGTTCTTACAGCTACATGTGTAGCCTGTAGAGAACTTGTACCCGAGGGGCGATATTGGAGATGATAGAGAACAGAGACAGATGAACTGGGGACCATAAATGCTGAATGGAGCGGCTTGGCCGTTTGAGTGATTCTTGGAAGTAGTGCTCAGTGGATCATACCAGCAGAGGAATTTGGCTGAAACTCACTCCTTACTCTTACTCTTAGGGTGAGACAAGGGGCGCTGGTTCGCAAAACATTTTACCGAAGATGGCGAGATGACGAAAACTGGGTCGAGGAAGCCATTTAAGAGAGACTGCTGTAAACTGATCTATTGTGCAAGTGGTGGGAAGGTCATAAAGCTCCATGCATTCTCATGTTAGAAGCTGTAAGATACAGACAGAGTGGCTGGTGTATGTGTTTAGTGGATGCAGGACTGTAACCCTGCCACGAAGCCACTAGGTTCTCTTAATCAGTGGCGAAAACATATACTCGTATTTCATAGGCATGACTATCCAGGAAGCTTAACAGCCTTCTTTCAGAAATTGGAAAAGAGGGACTGTGGCCTTGTCTAGGTAGCCGGTTTTTGCTGAAACATGGCAATGCTTACCGTGAGAACGACTCTGTTCTAGTCTAAAATCTTCTTTTTTCAGACAAGAGAGATTTGGAGTCGCCGATTGGCTCATCTCAGGCTGTGCAAAGTAGAAAAATGGTTCAAATGGCTCTGACCAATATGGGACTTAACTTCTGAGGTCATCAGTCCCCTAGAACTTAGAACTACTTAAACCTAACTAACTTAAGGACATCACACACTCATCCATACCCGAGGCAGGATTCCAACCTGCGACCGTAGCGGCCGCGCGGTTCCAGACTGTAGCGCCTAGAACCGCTCGGCCACCCCGGCCGGCTGCAAAGTAGAGGCTTGCTTCCCAGCATGGGATCCCTGGTGCTGTGTCTGAATTGGCTACCGGGCCAACAGAAGAGTTAAGGGGGGAGATTCAGTGAGTAGAGGACAGTTTGATTGGTTTGTGCGATATGGGGCGGTTTCGATTTTGCTAATTTGGCTCACATACCGAGGCTTGGCTTTGCCTACTTCACCTTCTGGTCCTCCCCTGGTATCTCCCTAGTGGGTGAGACTAGTGATCTGTATCTTGTGGTGGACTAAGAGTCAGTGGCAGTTTTCAACTGTACTGGCAGTGGAACTGCATATCGTCTCAAAGATATCATGTGTTCCAAGGGTAAACGTATTTGTCCTGAGTCGGCCGCCTGAGGTTTGACAATTCCAGTATGCACCGTCGTGCCTGTGTGTTCGATTGGTTTGGCCAGCCAGCGAATGGGTGCAACTCACACTGAAATCTGCCGGGATTTCAGGGCCTTGATAGGGAAGTTTCCTCCGTTCTGGTAATCAGAACAGCATGCTGCGTAGCTTTCATATTTTAGTGGATGTGTCAGAACACACAACAGCTGTAGCACACTGGTCCTAACCCATTGCGTGCCGTTTTCTGCTGCCGATGAAAGGGTAAAGTATCGCTGCAGTGGAGTAGGGTTGTTAAGTGATATTTACAGCTCCTTGTTCTCAGGTGAACCATAGTCAGTGGACTACATGATTCTAGCTGACTCCATTTGAATAAGCCGGCCGGAGTGGCCGAGCGGTTAAAGACGCTACAGTCTGGAACCGCACGACCGCTACGGTCGCAGGTTCGAATCCAGCCTCGGGTATGGATGTGTGTGATGTCCTTAGGTTAGTTAGGTTTAAGTAGTTCTAAGTTCTAGGGGACTTATGACCACACCAGTTGAGTCCCATAGTGCTCAGAGCCATTTGAACCATTTTTTTGAAATCCATTTGAATAGAGTTGGGCCTCACAGTGGTTTCATGCAATCAAAATCAGCCTGCGCTGAAAAAGTTATTAATTCAGGGGAGAATTAATATACACTCACGCCCCTAAATTAAGGATAATTGCAGAATGTGGTGCCATACAACGTGGCACTACACAAAACTGGCGCTAATAGCATAGGCACATAGGGAACACACACGTCACAGATCTGTACGTCCACGGTATTGGTGATAAGTTGAGAAAACCGTCCCGAAAACGCTGCTGTTTCCTGCGCATGTACCCCGACATCAATATGGGATATGATCACCATGCACACGTACACAGGCCGCACAACGGGTTGGCATAGTCTAGATCACGTGGTCGAGCAGCTGCTGGGGTATAGCCTCCCATTCTTGATCCAGTGCCTGTCGGACAGAGCTCCTGAAGTGTCTTAGGGGTTTCAAGACGTGCAGCGATACGTCGACCTAGAGCATCCCAGACGTGCTCGATGGGGTTTAGGTCTGGAGGATAGGCAGGCCACTCCATGCACCTCATATCTTCTGTTTCAAGGTACTCCTCCACGATGGCAACTCAGTGGAGCCGTGCGTTATCATCCATCAGGAGGAAGGTGGGACCCATTGCACTCCTGAAAAGGCGGACATACTGGTGCAAAATGACGTCCCGATACACCAGACCTGTCACAGTTCCTCTGTCAAAGACATTCAGGGGTGTACGTGCACCAATCATAATCCCACCCCACACCATCAAACCACGACCTCCATACAGGTCCATATCAAGGACATTAAGGGGTTGGTATCTGGTTCATGGTTCACGCCAGATGAAAACCTGGCGTGAATCACTGTTGACTATACGTGGACTCCTCTGTGAACATAACCTGGGACCACTGTTCCAATGACCATGTACTGTGTTCTTGACACCAGGCTTCACGGGCTTTCCTCTGACCAGAGGCCAGTGGAATGCACCTTGCAGGTCTCTGGGCGAAAAACCATGTCTGTTCAGTCGTCTGTAGACTGTGTGTCTGGAGACAACTGTTCCAGTGGCTGCGGTAGGGTCCTGAGCGAGGCTACCTGCAGTAGTCTGTGGCCGTCTGCTGGCATTGATGGTGAGATATCGGTCTTCTTGTGGTGTTGTACACTGTGGACGTCCCGTACTTTAGCGCCAGGACACGTTTCCTGTCTACTGGAATCGTTGCCATAATCTTGAGATCACACTTCGTGGCACACGGAGGGTCCGTGCTACGACCTGCTGTGTTTGATCAGCCTCCAATCGCCCTAGTATTGTACCCCTCATAACGTCATCAGTATGTGTTCTTTGAGCCATTTTCAACAGACAGTCACCATTAGCACGTCTGAAAACGTCGACGAACTTACTCGGTGCTCTGTACTCTGACATGCCCCAACACACCTCTGCGTATGTGGACTGCTGCCAGCGCCACCGCGCGACGACCGCAGGTCAAATGCACCGCATGGTCATACCCTGAGGTGATTTAAACCTGCAAACCGCCCACCAGAGCATTATCCTTAATTTATGAGCATGAGTGTAGCTTCCACCCCTGTGTATGGTTCGCCTATCAAACACCATTCCTTAACTGATTTGTGTTTGTAATTTTTTGTAAGATTTATCAGCTTGTTATCCAGAAAGTTGTAGTTTCCAAAGGTTTTTATAAATGTTATCATTATTTTGTAAACTGAAATACGCCAATGTTGTCATTCACACTCCCTCAACTACTCAATGTTTTAATTTTATTGTGGTGGTAAATGGGTGCACCAGCAATTATAGGTTCAATCTCATTAGCTTAGTTAATTTGATTCTTGAGTTCTGAAAGTGATTACAGGCATAGAGCAACAAAAGTGCCAAGAGGAAATTCACTAATTCATATATAAAAATTAAGGTTGTAGCACGTGATTTGAAGGTTATCAAGATAATATTTTTCGTTATGTAAAGATAAAAACATTTAGTTTCACTCAGACATATATTTATGATTAAAGCAAGTGAAGGCTTGCAGCCGAACCGACAAGTCCTCGGGAAACCGAAGCCATAGATAAATGATTCCTCGGGAAACTAACCCATTGACAGAAACTCTGTGACATAAATAAATTATGTTCATAATTCTGCAGAATGGATAAGGCTTCTTATGTTTATCTATTTAAATAAGTATTACTTTTGAACTGTCTGTGTCTAGTTTGTAGCATATAGTTTTTCCGATGGTTTTGCTGCGCCTTCCACTTCCTTAATTGGTTTGAATGTTCTATCATAACTTCCCATCAGAGGGTTTCTTGCTCAGAGAGCGGTAGGCTATTTGGGCGCGCGCGAGTTGCGCTTGAAAGGACTTGGACTGCATCGCCTGGGTTATGTGGCAGCTCCTCATGAACTGCAGCGTGTGATGAAAGGGTGTGGTGACAGGAGGCAGAGCAGTCGGCTGTGGTGTGTTCAGTCGGCTGTCACTGGAGTATAGTGCGTGCAGAACGCCGTGGCAGCTAGATGCGCAGGCGGCAGGGGGTTATGGACAGGCACTGTAGGGGAAACGCCGAGCGCGTGAGGGGAAGTGCTGTTCTACACTGAAGCTTACACTCACATTTTCAGTAAATATTAAGTGGGGGCGCTCCATTCCCACACGTGAATGGTGCCCATTTAAAAAAAAATCTACTGTCACCTCTGCTTTGGTGTGTATCTAAAAGGAATTTCGCCGAAACTGCGGCAATTTACTTTCGCCTGGCTTGTTTCCCATCTGTAACTTTCAGAGCAGCATCATGAGTGGCGAATTTTGCGTAAAACCTACACATTTCTCTGGTTGCCATGTTAAAATTTGCTTCTTTTGCCAAAACACAGCGGAATTTACACATAGTCACCTCACTAACATGGGTAGACACAGGTGCAAAACAGTTCTGAAAAAGCAGTTTATTAAGTGAGGAACTGAGGGAAAGTAAGGTCAGTAGCTTTTGAAAAAGCACATTCTCGGCGCAAAACAAACATGTAATGTCGTCACTTACGTTGTTCCAAAACCCATAGCATTTCTCGTTTCACCAGCTATCGATGGTCCTTAAAAATTGTATTCTTTTTTCGAAAAAGTCTGTAGTTAGTGGATTAACACGGTTGATAATTAAGTTTTGCATCATAACCGTATCGAAAAGTACCCACGTATTTGTATGCTATTATTTGCCAAAATCTCATGTCGATATCTGAAGCCGCGCGGGATTAGCCGAGCGGTCTGAGGCGCTGCAGCCATGGACTGTGCGGCTGGTCCCTGCGGAGGTTCGAGTCCTCCCTCGGGCATGGGTGTGTGTGTTTGTCCTTAGGATAATTTAGATTAAGTAGTGTGTAAGCTTAGGGACTGATGACCTTAGCAGTTCAGTCCCATAAGATTTCACACACATTCAACTTGATATCTGAAACCGGTTATGAAATATGAGGAATGTGAGGAATGTTGTGCATATTCCACTCTGGCTTTATCGCTCTCGTGGCGCGATCAATTTTCTCGAGATCGGTGAGAGAGACCTCCAGCCACGTCTAAATACAAGTTCAATACGAAGGGTTTATTTCAATAGTGGTACAAGTCCATTTTTGTTCATTCTGAGATACAGAGTCCTAAAGTTAAATGAGGGCTGAGAAATCTGCAGTTGAGGTACCAGAAATATTCAAGCACATGGCGTCTTGCTAGATATGGACCTTTCTTTCTGTTTGTTTCGACCATTAATTGCAGAAGCATTATAGACAGAAAAGTGGAGGTAATGGACTTGCACCACTATTGAAATAAGCCCTTCATATGTTAGCTAAATTTCATACACTGCAACATATTATGTAACGCGCATCAAACGCAAAACGAAAGCGACCTCAATTTTTTCATTATAAACTTTTTCGAATATCGCACAGTATCTTAGTTTCACGTAAATATCACAATAATTACGACCATTAACGAAATGATGGGCACGCATCATGAACCTGACATATAAAGATATAAGTAAAGCAAAAAAGTATTTTTTACCGAAGAGTTCCTGTAAAATCGTTTGAGAAGGATTGCAAGGCTTGCTTCACGAGTCTGTTATCGGCGACCCGCCGAAAGGCTTCAAACACTGTGGGTCTCCCCTTCCGAACAAACGAATGAAGTAGCCCAGCGCTTCGGACGAAAGTTGGTCACTGCGCATCCGGGCATCGTATACTGCACGACCTGTAATAGCGTGCGCCGCTTTGCGACTGCTAGAGACACATCTTCCTCAAATGGCTCTGTCAGCAACCTGAAGAACGAGTCAAGCTGCTGACTGGTGTTCTGGAATTCTGTGGTGCGGAATCTTGCGGAGCCCGGAGTGAGTTGGTAACATAACGGAGGACGATTATGGGAGACTTGTCAATTCTTCTTCTCTCTGGTAGCCTGTGACCACAATGTTGATCCTAGTTAGTCTTAAAGAGTTAAGCTACGGCGCGGTGGCCCTATCTCCTTCCGGGTTCTCCAGAAACCGTTGAGATTCACTGCGCTCATTATACTGTTCCGATGCACCTTTTACATCTCAGATCAGAGTAATGTGTATACTCCTGTTAAGTTTTGATCACTGCCGTGACCTCGAGCTGACTGCGTTTTGATAAGTTTTAAATCGGTAGTATTCTGTGTAACAGACATCACTAATTCGGTCCTTTTTTAGCGTATAAGTGCCTTCTCCTATATTTTACGTATGTGGGTTGCTTCTGATAACAAATTTATGTTTCAGGTATTTCTATCCAAATGTTGCGCTCTGTTTAATGCATCGCAGAGGTGACATTGATGATTGATGTTTGAAAAACCGCACGGAGCAGCCGTTTGATAGTTGGGCTTGCACCTGTGTTATTATTTGGAGCCAGGCTTTTAAGTTATCAGTCTTTTTTTTTTAAATTTCTCATACTGTTGCAAGTTATGTGTACTTACTACATCACTATTCAGGTTCTGTGTACTGTAGGGGCTGTTAGTTACAGAAATTGATATTTAGCTCAAAGCTGTCATTGCTGTTTTCTGAACGAATTTATCTCATTTTGAGAGAACTGATGGGCGATCTGTTTAATTATTAATAACCATTCGATAGCGAAGATCGCTTTTTTTAAATTTAAAGCTACCGGTTTCAGCGGACTGTGCTGTCATCGTCAGGTCTTAAAATCTTTTGTTGTAAAACATGTTCATTCTACGCTAACCTCACGCACAAGATGTCAAGTGATAAAAATAGCACATCATAAAATCTTTGTCATTGCTAAAATATTTAAAAACATAGAGCACCTTGTGCAACAGGCTGTGACCATATGCATATTGTTCACAGTAGGTTTTTGCATCAAGCACGGTACACAACAGCACAACTGTCTACATATGCTGGAAACAGTGCCCATCCACTTTAAATGGCGTACAAATTACTTGAACACGCTTCACAACAAAATATTTTAAGTCTCTTTAAACCGGTTGTCTTAAATAAAAACATATTTTATGCGATCTTGTTTTTTGAATTGTCTGATTGAACTGAGTGCATTGTAATACAGTAAATCGGCTCCTGTACTCACACAATTTTGAGAAGGCTATGTTCCTGTGAGCAATGTTATTTCGTTTTTATATACTCAGGCTTTAAATTTTAAGATTTGTCCACTAGCTGAAGTTACGTATTTACTGATTTTTTAAAAATCTGTTCAGTGCATTGGACTTTGCCAATACGCCATTTACGAAATTTAATAATATTTATTATAGTTGCATGTTCATAGCAGCTTGGTCAGGCGAAAATATTGTAATTGGATTACGTTAAAATTTCGTAAGCACACTTACATTGCTCAACTCACGATTGAATTTGTGTATCGAGTGGATCGTATTTTATAGTTATGTGAAACTCATTGGAGCTTCGACACCTTCTCTTTCCCTGAACTATAGTTCATGGGTAAAATTTGTGATTACAGATTGGTTTCATGTGGACCGCTATGAGACATTTTAACTGTTATTTCTTGTAGCGTTATGTCATCACAAATTGTAATATGAAGTACGGAGCATGTCTTACTTATTCTGTGAAATTTAAAACAAGGTTTTTGGGTTTTAATGTTCAAGTTCGAATTTCTGTGTAATAATATTACACTGAGGTAACAATCGTGTGATGCACATGTACTTGATGACGATAATACCGCTTACACGAGGCATGTAAGAGCAGTGCATTAGTGAATATGGCATTTGTACTCAGGCGATTCAGGTGAAAAGGTTTTCGACGTGATTATGGCCGCACAACGGTAACTAACAGAGTTTGAACGCGGAATGGTAACTGCAGCTAGACGCATGAGACATTCCATTTTGGAAATCTATAGAGAATTAAATGATCTGCTGAACGGAATGAACAGTCTAATGAGTACACAGTATGGTTTGAGAGTAAATCCGATAAAGACGAAGGTAATGAGAAGTAGTAGAAATGAGAACAGCGAGAAACTTAACATCAGGATTGATGGTCACGAAGTCAATGAAGTTAAGGAATTCTGCTACCTAGGCAGTAAAATAACCAATGACGGACGGAGCAAGGGCGACATCAAAAGTAGACTCGCTATGGCATAAAAGGCATTTCTGGCCAAGAGAAGTCTACTAGTATCAAATACCGGCCTTAATTTGAGCCGGCCGCGGTGGTCTAGCGGTTCTAGGCGCTCAGTCCGGAGCCGCGCGACTGCTACGGTCGCAGGTTCGAATCCTGCCTCGGGCATGGATGTGTGTGATCTCCTTAGGTTACTTAGGTTTAAGTAGTTCTAAGTTCTAGGGGACTGATGGCCATAGATGTTAAGTCCCATAGTGCTCAGAGCCATTTTTTTTTTTAACCTTAATTTGAGGAAGTAATTTCTGAGGATGTACGTCTGGAGTACAGCATTGTATGGTAGTGAAACATGGACTGTGGGAAAACCGGAACAGAAGAGAATCGAAGAATTTGAGATGTGGTGCTATAGACGAATGTTGAAAATTAGGTGGACTGATAAGGTAAGGAATGAGGAGCTTCTACGCAGAATCGGAGAGGAAAGGAATATGTGGGAAACACTGATAAGGAGAAGGGACAGGATGATAGGACATCTGCTAAGACATGAGGGAATGACTTCCATGGTACTAGAGGGAGCTGTAGAGGTCGCGGGTCGCATCAAACCAGTCAGTAGACTGATGAAAAAAAAAAAAGAGAGAATTGAATATTCCGCGATCCGCAGTATCAAGATCGTGCCGAGAATACCGTATTTCAGGTATTTCACAACGGACAACACAATGGACGATGGCCTCCAGTTAACGACCGAGAGCAGCGACTTTTGCGTAGAGTTGTCAATACTAACAGAGTAACGACACTGCGTGAAATAACCTCAGCGATCAGTGTTGGCCGAACGGCGAATGTATCCGTTAGAACAGTGAGGCGAAATTTGGCGTTAATAGTCTATGGCAACAGATGACCGTCACGGGCGCCTTTGATAGCAGTATGGTGTCGCCTGCAGTGCATTTCCTGGCCTCGTGACCATATCGCTGGACCCTTAGAAAACCATGGAACGGTCAGATGAGACCCAATTTCAATTGGTAAGAGCTGATGGTAGTGTTCGAATGTGGCGCTGATCCCACGAAGCCATGGGTCCAAGTTGTCAACAAGGCACTGTGCATGCTGGTGGTGGCCCTATACTGGTGTGGGCCCAACTGAACCGGCCATTGACTGAGAAGGTTGTGTTCAGCTACATGGAGACCATTTGGAGTCATTCATATACTTCATGTTCCCAAGCAACGATGTCATATCACCGCGCCACAATTGTTCGCGATTGGTTTCAAGAACATTCTGGACATTTCAAGCGAATGGTTTGGTCATCCCGATCGCTCGACGTGAATCACATCGAACAGAACTCAGTTTCTACATCTACATCTACATATATACTTCGCTAGCCACCAAACGGTGTGTGGCGGAGGGCACAATTCGCACGAAAGTCATATTTGCCCCCCCCCCCCCCCCCCCTCTGTTCCACTCGCGGATCGCACGAGGGAAAAACGACTGTCTGAACGCCTCAGTACGAGATCTTATTTCCCTTATGTTTGAATGGTGATCATTTCGCGATTAGAAAGTTGGTGGTAATAACATATGCTCTACATCCTCGGTGAAGATCGGATTTCGGAATCTAGTGAGCAGCCCCTTCTGTTTAGCGCGCCGTCTATCTGCAAGTGTGTCCCACTTCAAACTTTCTATGAGATTTGTAACGCTTTCGCGATGGCTAAATGTACCGGTCACGAATCTTGCCGCTCTTCTTTGGACCTTCTCAGTCACTTAAATCAGACCAACTGGTAAGGGTCCCATACAGACGAACAATACTCTAAGACTGGACGAACTAACGTATTGTGAGCTATTTCCTTTGTTGAAGGACTGCATCGCCCCAGGATTCTACCAGTAAACCTCAACCTAGAGTTCGCCTTACCCGCTACTTACGTAATCTGATCATTCCATTTGAGATCATTTCGAATTGTCACACCAGATACTTGACGGACGTTACCGATTCCAAAGACTGGGCATCTATTTTGTAATCGTACGTTAATGGGGATTCTCGTCTTGTTATACGCAGTAGGTTACACTTACTAATATTCAGAGATAACTGCCAGTCATTACACCACGCATTTATTTTCTGCAAATCCTCATTGGTTTGTTCACAACTTTCGTGTGATACTATTTTCCTGTAGACTACAGCATCATCGGCAAACAGTCTAAGGCCGCTGTCAATACCATCAACCAGATCGTTTAGGTAAATCGTAAAAAGCAGAGGACGTGTTACGCTAACCTGGGGCACACTGAAGTTACGCTTGTTTCTGTTGAAGTCACCCCGTTCAGGACGACATACTGCTCCCTGTCTGTTAGAAAACTTTCTATCCAACTGCATATATCATCGGATAGACCGTTAAGCGGGCACTTTATGTAGCAAGCAACAGTGCAGAACTGAGTCGAACGCCTTTCGAAAGTCGAGAAATATGGCATCAACCTGGGAGCCGGTATCTAGAGCCTGTTGTATATCATGCACAAAGAGGGCCAGCTGTGTCTCGCATGACCACTGTTTCCTAAAACCGCGCTAGTTTCTGCAGATGAGCTTCTCAGAGTCGAGAAAGGTCATTATGTCTGAACACAAAATATGTTCCATGATTCTAAAACAAATCGATGTCAGTGAAATTGGCCGGTAATTATGTGCATCCGATTTTCTACCCTTTTTATAGATTGCTATGACCTGGGCCTTCTTCCATTTCCGCCGAACTTTCCACTGTGCCAATGATCTCTGATAGATGGTGGATAAGAATGGTGCTATATTTGTAGCATAGTCAACGTAGAATCTTACGGGGATACTGTCTGGGCGAGATGCCTTCCTGGCGTCTAAGGATATTAACTGTTTTACAGTCCCAGATACACTAAACACTAGTCAGCCATCCTTTAGTTTGTTCGGTAATAATTGAAACAGAGGACGACCGAAGAAAGGCAGAAATACTGAATTCAGTGTTCCGAAACTGTTTCACTGCGGAAAATCGTAACACGGTCCCTGACTTCAGCCGTCGCACGGACGCCAAAATGGAAAATATTGAAATAAACGATATCGGAATTGAAAAACAACTGCTATCACTTAGTAGCGGAAAAGCATCCGGACCAGACGAGATACCCTTAAGATTCTACAGTGATTATGCTAAAGAACTTGCCCCCTTTCTATCAGCAATTTATCGTAGATCGCTGGAAGAACGTAAAGTACCTAGCGACTGGAAGAAAGCGCAGGTCGTTCCCATTTTCAAGAAGGGTCATAAATCAGATGCGAATAATTATAGGCCTATTTCGCTTACGTCAATCTGTTGTAGAATAATGGAACATGTTTTGTGTTCTCGTATTATGACGTTCTTAGATAATACAAATCTCCTTCATCATAACCAACATGGATTCCGCAAACAGAGATCATGTGAAACTCAGCTCGCCCTATTTGCCCAAGAAATTCACAGTGCCGTAGACATTGGCGAGCAGATTGATGCCGTATTCCTGGACTTCAGGAAGGCATTTGATACGGTTCCGCACTTACGTTTAGTGAAACAAATACGAGCTTACGGAATATCGGACCAGGTTTGTGATTGGATTCAGGATTTCCTAGAAGAAAGAACACAACATGTCATTCTTAACGCTTCAAAATCTGCAGATGTAGAGGTAATTTCGGGAGAACCGCAGGGAAGCGTGATAGGACCTTTATTGTTTACAATATACATAAATGACTTAGTTGACAACATCGGTAGCTCCGTGAGGCTATTTGCAGATGACACGGTTGTCTACAAGAAAGTAGCAACATCAGAAGACTCGTACGTACTTCAGGAGGACCTGCAGAGGTTTAATGCATGGTGCGACAGCTGGCAGCTTTCCCTAAACGTAGATAAATGTAATATAATGCGCATACATAGGGGCAGAAATCCATTCCAGTACGATTATGCCATAGGTGGTAAATCATTGGAAGCGGTAACGACCGTAAAATACTTAGGAGTTACTATCCGGAGCGATCTGAAGTGGAATGATCACATAAAACAAATAGTGGGAAAAGCAGGCGCCAGGTTGAGATTCATAGGAAGAATTCTAAGAAAATGTGACTCATCGACGAAAGAAGTAGCTTACAAAACGCTTGTTCGTCCGATTCTTGAGTATTGCTCATCAGTATGGGACCCTTACCAGGTTGGATTAATAGAAGAGATAGACATGATCCAGCGAAAAGCAGCGCGATTCGTCATGGGGACATTTAGTCAGCGCGAGAGCGTTACGGAGATGCTGAACAAGCTCCAGTGGCGAACACTTCAAGAAAGGCGTTACGCAATACGGAGAGGTTTATTATCGAAATTACGAGAGAGCACATTCCGGGAAGAGATGGGCAACATATTACTACCGCCCACATATATCTCGTGTAATGATCACAACGAAAAGATCCGAGAAATTAGAGCAAATACGGAGTCTTACAAGCAGTCGTTCTTCCCACGCACAATTCGTGAATGGAACAGGGAAGGGGGGATCAGATAGTGATACAATAAGTACTCTCCGCCACACACCGTAAGGTGGCTCGCGGAGTATAGATGTAGATGAAGATGTAGATGATGCTGCAGTCCGTAAACGAGCTATTGAAAGCTAGGTTTAGAATTTCGGCCTTCTGTTTATCGCCATCAGTTACATTACCCGTACTGTCAGCAAGAGAAGGTATTGAAGAGAAGGTATTTATAGCGTTCATTGATTTTACGTACGACCAAAATGTTTTGGGGTTATTTTTAGAATCTGCAGATAAAATGTTGCTATCAAATTCGTTAAAAGAATCTCTCATTGTCCTTCTGACAACTGCTTTCATTTCGCATAATTTCTGTTTGCCAGAGGGGCAGTGACTACGTTTAAAATGAGTGTGCAAAATTCTCTGCTTTCTCAGCAACATCCTAATATGTTTGTTGTACCAAGGTGGATTCTTACCCTCCCCTATACTTTGCTAGGCACATACTTCTCTAGCCCATGGCGGACAATACCTTTAAATTCCAACCAACGGTGCTCAATATCTTTGTGTCCCGCGTTGAATGCTTGGAGCTGACTATGAAGATATGCATTAATGACACTTTTATTTGCTTTCCCAAACAAGAAAACTCTACGCTGTTTTTTTTTTTTTTTTTTTTTTTTGCAACTTTCACTGACATAGAAGCCACAACGGCATTATGGTCTCTAATACCTTCTTCTAGATTAACTTCCTCAAAAAGATCAGGTCTGTTTGTCGCCAAGATATCTAATATGTTCCCATCTCGAGTTTCGAGCACAAAATCTTGCACCAGTAACACTTTCGCAATAATGGGCGGCTGTACAGGCAGCATGGTTCAGTATTTCTGCGGCGGACTTCCAAAGACTTGCTGAGTCCATGCAACGTCGAGCTGGTGCATTAAGTTGGTCAAAAGGAGGTCCAACAAGATATTAGGAGGTATCCCATAACTTTTGTCACCTCATCGAATTTTTTTTTAAAGTGCAGTGTAAGTTGAGCCCAGCACCTTACCACTGCCTCCACGCTCCTACCACTTCACCTTCCCCTTATTATTTTGTAAGTTACAGACAAAACCAGGTTATCTGTGTAAGTAGGCTGTTTAGGTGTTAGTAGGCTGCTTAGGTTTTTATGTTGGTAACGCCACATAGCGCTCTGTATGAAAGTCACTGACTGTGCTGTGTGCAGTCTGTGGCTGGTTAGCATTGTTGGAATATTGTAGTGTTGGGGAGTTGGATGTGAACAGCGCGTAGCGATGCGCAGTTGGAGGTGAGCCGCCAGCAGTGGTGGATGTGGGGAGAGAGATGGCAGAGTTTTGAGAGCGGATGATCTGGACGTGTGTCCATCAGAGACAGTAAATTTGTAAGACTGGATGCCATGAACTGGTATATATATTATGACTTTTGAACACTATTGAGGTAAATACATTGTTTGTTCTCTATCAAAATCTTTCATTTACTGACTATACCTATCAGTAGTTAGTGCCTTCAGTAGTTAGAATCTTTTATTTAGCTGGCAGTATTGGCGCTCGCTGTATTGCAGTAGTTCAAGTAACGAAGATTTTTGTGAGGTAAGTGATTCGTGAAACATATAGGTTATTGTTAGTCAGGGCCATTCTTTTGTAGGGATTATTTTTCTAAGGGGAGGTTTCATATGTCGACCCTTAGCCGAGGATACCTCACTGGAATCTTCTGATTTTTTCTTGTAGTTTGTGTAATTAGTGTAGCTAATGTTTATTGGTAGAGTGTAATTGTAGAGAGAATTTCCTTTGTAGTTGTGGCATGCATGTAGATTTGCACCAAGTATTTCGCAGCTGCGCTTGCAATTAACTATATATTACTTTCAATACTATGTTAATGTGTTTACTTATTTTTGCTCTTCAAATTGTGCTTTTCTTGTTATCGTGTGAAATACGTGATAATTATGGCGTGTGAAAAACGTAACACTAGGCTCCAAAGTAAACTGAGAAATGATAGTGACGACGAAGGTAGCTAATCAGCACCAACGTGTAATGAATTAACAGACATTCAAAGTAGTAATTTGGTAATTGTGCATAGGGAAATGGAGCGGGCGGCAAATAATGGTGTAGACAGTGAAACAATTAGTGAACAGGGAAGCATTACCGATCGATCGGTCGTCAACAGCTCGCCTCAGGATTCCGAAATGACAGGACACAATCTTGCAAATACTGTAGATTCAGGTTTTGCGTCCTCACCGTTTTCTCAATTAATTCAACACACATTTTCTGCTTTTCAAAATGCGAATATTGCCGGTTCAAATGCACTGCCGAATAGCACTGAGGAACATGTTTCAGACACCAGTGCATTGTTATTACAGTTAATGCAATTAATGCGACAAAAGCTTCAAAAGTTAGACACAATGGAACAAAATCTTTGAAAGTTAGACACAATGGAACAACACCAGAGACAAACACAGCAACAGTTTCATATGTTAGACACCACACTTGAACAAACAAGTGAAGATTTAACTGCTGAGTTACTTAAAGTCGAATCGAAATGTCAAAAAGTCTGTAATGACGTAATAACACAAATTTGTGAACATTTCCAACCTATTTTTTCACGTCACGAAAATTCATTACAGAATCACGAAGCAGCCATAAAGGAACTGCAAACTATTGTTCATGAAAATCACGACACCTTGCATGCTAAAATGGACTCAGTTGCATCTACCGATTCGGTTACACAACTTGCAAAAACTCAGGAAAAATTAAGGGACACACTAGATACGTTTTTAACACAAATGGACACTCTGGAACTTGGTTCAGAAAAACACACTGAGAAAATCAGTTCATTATCGGAGAAAGTAGCCGAACTTTCGGATCAGCTCACTAACTTATCTACAAAGGTAGATGATGATCTGAATGACACAAGACCCGTAGCCTTCACTGACACACAAGAGTATGAACAAATTAAGAAATTCAAACAAAATCAGAATCAAATTAATATGCAACACAAAAGAAAAATCCGGGAAGTACAAGATCAGTTGGCACAAGTAATACACGAATTACATGTTTCAGAGGAGACTCGCGCTCCAACACGGGAAGAGGGACTTAGAAATACGGAAAAGCCACAAAACAATAACATAGGGTATTTCGGAAATTATGAAAGAAATTGGAAAGGTGCACAGAATTTTGAGATGGAAGCGCCGAGACGACGTAACAATGACCGATATGCGACTCGTCGATTAAGAATTCTGGCAACGACATTCATCCACAAGCGTGGCTTCATCAATTCTCTCATTGTTTTCCTCCCAACTGGTCATTAGAGCACAGATTAGAATTTATGTGTGGCTACTTAGAGAATGAACCAGCTGTAAGAATGCGATCAGTCATTCACGATTGTCACAATGAAGGAGAATTTTATCGTGCCTTCCTCTCAGCATATTGGTCTCAAGCTACACAAGACCGAGTAAAATATAGCATCATAATGATGAAACATTTCGAACAATCTGAATTTTCCAGTCTTGTGAAATATTTTGAAGACATGTTACACAAGAATCAGTACCTGTCAAACCCCTCAGAGCTCATCCGCATTTGCTTAATCAAATTGTCTGAACATTTACGACATATTATTTAGGCAGGACGTTGCAAAGACGACATTGAAGCTTTTCAGGGACTCTTACAAGAATTGGAAATCGACACTGACAATCGCGGGACGCGAAAACAGGAACACAACAATTGCAGGTCACATCCATCACAATTCCATGATGAAAGAAATAATAACTGGACACGACACGGCTATTCTTACAATGCAAATCATGACCAAAACAGACACCACCCATATGACAACCGTTGGCAGAGTAGTAATAATTACAGAGAAAGATAACCTCTCTGCAGTAATAACTATGACAGAGACAATCAGAGAAACAGACAATATGGGAACCAAAATAATTATTATGAAGGGAGAGAGAATAACTTCAGACACAACAGTCCACCGCGCAGTTACGATTCCGGGAGAAATTCTCCACCACATGACCGACAAAAAAGAAACTATGGAAACTACTGACATAACGACAGACCTGAATGTCGTCAGAACTGGCAGGATTCAAAGAGGGCAGGGCCCTCTCGACAAGGTGAATTTGTAGAAGTTGATCTCCAAATCCCAATAACGACACGCGCCAAGCAAAGAGACAGTAGACAATGACTCACACCGCTGGCAACTACAAAACGCACTTATGAAGCTGACGACATAGCTGCCGTGGCTAGTAATTACGTAAAAATGGAAGACATTAGGGACATCTTACTCCAAGAACACGACGTAAAACATAACAACATTGCATGTCCTGTGATTCACATTACAGTAAATGACGTAAAATTTACGGCAGTACTTGACTCTGGCATTCCCATTTCAGTAATTAGTGAAACAGCCTTTAGCAAATGCAACAAATCGAACGATTGCCCCACACTTCCGTTACATAAGATTAAATTACAAGGTGCAATCGTTGGAAAAAGTGTAGATGTACACCAACAAACAAACTTAGAATTCTTTTGTCCAAGCCACAGTTTCTCTATGAACTTTCTTGTAATTCCATTACTGTCAACGGAAATTATATTGGGAGTAGACTTTTTGAATGAATACAAAGCAATCTTAAACTTTCACGATGCTGAAATAAGATTAGAGAAACAAGGTAAGATTGGCTCTCAAACCATGACGAGGAAATTAATCGGTTTTACCTTCTGTTAGACAACAGTTCGGAATTTTCGACGGAACTAGACATTAACAATCACTCTGCAAGTACTGACAGGGATGATATCGACGGCGTATTTGATACTAATGAGTTAATTCAGAATAAAATTCAAACAACTGAGAATTGTAATGACACTGATAGGCAGGACCTTTTTGAGATTTTACAAGCAAATTCCACAGTTTTTCCTCACAAAACAGGAACAATCAAGGGATTTTAATACCAATTTCGTGTTCGTGAGCATACTAAATTTTGTGTTAGACCATACGTAAATCCGCCGCATTATAGGGACCGTGTTAGAACAGAAATACAATCTATGCTTGATGAGGGCATTATTGAGCCTGCAGTAAGCTCATACAACAATCCATCATTTGTTGTTGAGAAGAAAAATGGATAGATCCGGCTTCTCTTAGATTCGAGACAAATCAATACTATCATCATTCCTGAAACAGACAGGCCGCAAACGTTGGAAGAACGTCTTAAAAATTTTAATGGTGTAAAAGTGTTGTCTTCTATTGATCTCAGATCCAGCTTTTATCAGATCGAACTTCATCCAGAATGTAGAAAATACACAGCCTTTCTTTGTTTCGGCGTTTGTTACCAATTTCGGAAACTTCCTTTTGGTTTGAACATTTCTTCGGCAGCATTCATTCACGGGCTAAATTCCATATTACCTGAGTTCTTAAAACGTCACATCACCTTATATGTGGACGATATTCTAATAACAGAAGCCTTATGGGAACAACATAATCGCATCCTCAACAGTTTGTTACGTATTTTTGCTGAATCTGGAGTTACAGTTAACTTGGAAAAATCTGAATTCGGTAGGTCAAAGGTGAGGTTTTTGGGACATATTATTTCTTCTGAAGGCATTCACCCGGATCCTGAAAAGTTAGAAGCAATCAGAGCCATTCTAGTTCCATCCACAAAAAAACAAGTCCGCAGTTTTCTAGGTCTCGTAAATTTTTACTGTCGTTTTCTGAATATGCAAATTCTAGTTACACCAAAACTTTGTTCTCTCACTGTAAAAAATACTATTTGCAACTGGGACGAACAAGCACAGTTGGAATTCAATTCTTTGAAAGAAGCGCTACTTAATGCGCCAATACTAGCTCATCCAGATCTGTCACAAGATTTCTGCCTTAGCACGGATTCTTCTAAAGTCGGTCTTGGTGCCCATTTATTTCAAGAAGCCATAGAAAATGTCACTACTGTTCAGAAAACCATTGCTTTTGCTAGTCGAGTGCTAAAAAAATCTGAAAAAAATTATTTCGTTACTAAATGAGAAGCTTTAGCTATCGTTTGGGCATTTAACAAATTCCTTTCTTTTTTCTGGTAAGCACGTAAAAGTATACAGTGATCATCGTGCATTACAATTTCTTATGTCTTCAAAATTAAATCATGACAGGTTAAAACGTTGGGCATTGTTTCTGCACGAATTCCACTTCACAATAGTCTACATTCCCGGCAAGCAGAACATTGTTGCGGACGCACTGTCACGCACACCGGCTGGGCTTGAGAAAAGTAACACAGAAGGCAACCTCGAGAAAAATTTCAGTATTCTTTACATTCAGAAAGTCGCCTTTGAAAACTTCATCACCACATCTTTAAAGGACATTGCTCATGAACAAGATAAAGATCCGATTTGGAAAGACATCAAAAGGCATGAAAAGACGCACATACAAATTCGACATTATTATTTGGTTAGAAACAACATACTCTTCAAACGCTGCACTGTTGATGACACACTATGGGTACTTTGCATTCTTGACGATTTTGTTAATAAGCTCATTTGGTACATTCATTTCAGCTACGCACATTTTGGTCCACGAAAATGTTATCATATTCTTCGGACGACTTGTTATTTTAACAATATGGAAAAGAGAATTCGACGATCTTGTCTATTTGTAAACTTTGTCAAAAGGCTAAACCATCTACTATCTCACACCGTGCTCCGTTGTTTCCTATCATTCCTTCTAAAATTAAAAGAATTTGCTGCTGTTGATCTCTTGGGACCCCTTGTCAGAACAACTAATGGATTTTCGTTCGTTCTAGTCGCTGTTGAACTTACTTCAAAATTTGTTTCTTTCACGCCGTTATGTAAAGTCACTGGACAGTCTGTATCCAACGCCTTTACTAAAAATTTCTTACGTGAAGTTGGACACGTTAGTAAACTCATTTCAGATAACGGACCGCAATTCAGGTCTGCTGTTTGGTCACACATGCTTCGGAATCATAAATCAAACCTGTTTTTATTTCATTGTACTCACCACATTGTAACCCGTCTGAACGGATTATGAAAGAAATCAATAAGCTTTGCAGACTTTATTGTCACAGAAAGCATCAGCATTTGGACAGATATTTACACGTATTTCAAAACGTGCTGAATGAAATGCCTCATGACTGCACTGCTTTACCACCTATTCTTGTACTGAAGAATGAAGAACCACCGAACAGGATCAGAGAGCATGTACCTTTTCCGAATACACGTAAACTTCGACACAAAAACATAACTGATTTGGCTATTAAAAATATAAATTTTGCAGCAGACAAAAGGAGAAAACTACACGGTAAAGCAAATGCAAAGACATTATATATTGGTCAGAAAGTTCTCATTAAAGCTCATTCATTGTCACACAAGAAGAAACACTTGAGTCACAAATTCTTTCTGATTTACAATGGACCTTACAGAATCCGACGTATACCACTTGATAATTGCGTTGAAGTTGAAACTCTGTGTACTAGGAAGAGTGAAGGATTGCACCACATTTCACATGCAAAATCGTTTATTGAGAGATAATCTGTTTTTAACTTAGTCTTTGCTATAAAATTTTTCACTTCAAGTTACTAGTACTCTTTGTCACACTCAGAAACTGTGAACATGCAACAATGTTTTAAAGTTAACTATCCAGTCAAGAACCTTGGGAACTTATTTAGACAGTAATTACAAATGCATTGTTATAGTGAACAGAGGACACAGTGTTTGTATGCGTACATTCTTGCTTGTTAGTTACACTATTACGTACCGACTATAAGGCTTACATACTTAGAACATATACCGGTACTGCTAATGAGATTTTAATGCAACATTTTGGTTTACTTGAAAATACATTCAGGATTTAAAGTACCTTCTGAGAGATACCCGATGACGCAGTGGTTAGTTTATTTGACAGCTACACGATTATATCACGACGCTACTAATGAGTGACACAATTTACATTGTTGCTTTTGTGGTGTATCTGTTTTATATCTGCACAGTTTTTCTGTACTATTCTCGAAAGAAAGCATGTTTTAGTAGTAACTTTTGTGGTATAGCTACAATGAGACAGCCTTTTCCGTAGCACAACAATGCGTTACAGTACAGTGCTTTCTTCATCATGGCAATAAGCGTAATAACTGCGATATCTATACGCAAAGCTTTTAACTTTTGTTTATGATGAGGTGAGTACATTGACTTCTGCAGAACTTTGCTTACGGAGGACGATAACTACGACACTTCCACAGAATTATCTTACAACAAGACTCACATTTAGCGCTGCAGGACACGCGTTTGAGTGATTAATTTTGTACTTAAAACATTTATTTTTTAAGATATTTGGAATTGCAAAGATACAATGGTTTTCCGTGATACATTTCATTCCATTGCTGTAATCTGCAACACTAGAGGGTATAATGACTTTAATCCTCAGGGGGGTACACGCTTACTTCGTGTACCATGTGTTTGACAAGCAGAAGGAGCCCTAGCTAATATGGTATTTGCTTATATAACTTTACGCATTGGTATCATATTTCTCTAACACATAATTACACAGCTATCTGATCATTTAATTGAGAGAGACAAACTTATTTTTACGCCATCAGTGACACATGTTTACGCAATTGCACAGTTGGTTAACTTCAGACTTATGTAATTGTATTTTATCTGTACTTTGTGAACTGTTCATATTTTTTTCGGAACCATTGTGATACTATGAGAGCTTTGAATAATGTATTTGGTATGGGATCATGGTTTTTAAAGTACATTTGAAGTAGATGACACTATTGAAATAAGCAGAGATTTTTTTTTACGTTTTGAAATTACTGCAGTAAGATACGACGTTTTAGAGATTTGACTGAGGTGTTAAGATGTTATTATTATGACGACGATGTGTATTATGCTGTTGAGGTATGTTTATGATCAATAAGCTGATACTATATGAGGAATCTGATTATGCTACACATTTATTATGATGAGATATTGAAGAAGTGTCGACGAATGTGTATATGTGTAATAAAGTAAGGAATAAAGTAGTGGTTAGGGACTCTGATTTGTGAAAAAGGATGTTGGAAACCAAGAATCGTACTTTAAGAGTTATGAAATGTGTGTACATGTGTGAATGTATCACAATGCCGGCGAATATTTTTTGGACACTGTTCTATTTATAGGATTTTGTTTCTTCACATTTGTAACGCAAATTCTCGACCTGTGTAATTTTTTTATATGAGTCTGTCACTGTAGCGCAAACTGCTGTCATAAATATTTCGGTAAGGAAGCTAAGTGAGCTTGAGGTAACGCGTTATGGGCGCCCAGCTGTGCCAGTCTTCTAGAGAAAAAGCCATTAGAGAAAAAGAGGCCATTAACCTCGCTATTGACATTTCTTTGTAGAAAGAATTTCAAATAAGACGTGCTCATACTTGAAACATATGATTACAGTTTTGAGCTCATACTTTCTGATATTTACTGAAATGCCCAATGAAATGACGAGAAATATTTTGTCTATACACGTGATTATGACTACTGTCTTTCTAGTTGAGAGATGTTTTTACTGCCTTATGAAATGCCATATGGCTAGTGAATGATGTTTCATGCTTTGCTTTGTATATATATTTGCCAGCTAGTTTCTAGCTGCACTGCAGCATTGGTTAAAATAAAATTTAATAGATGTACTAATGTAAATATTTTCTGTCTACAGATCCATAAACAATAATTTTATGATCTACTTCCTTTAAGAAAAAGGGAACACAAATGGACATTTCCCATCACAGGAATAGCATAAATAATTTTTTAACGATTTGGTAACTTGTCTGCTAGAGTAAGTTATCGTGATGCATCACTCCAGTGTTAAGATGTGACATATAAGATGTGACATAGGTATTAGACATGGCCATCTTTACTGTAATATTTTTTCTGCTTGAGCTTTGTCATATTTAGGTATAAGTTATAGCATTTGCTGCTACTGTTTGCCAGGCATAGTGCTACTAAATTTCACTTTGTATTACTCTGTTACGCCAGTTTTACTGCTGATTTATTTTTCTTGTTGCTGCACATTGGCTCATATTAGTTGTAATGTTGCATTTGCTTTTATAATTGAGATATACTGCTGCTTGCTTTGCAAATTTGCATCTTTTGTCATTGCTGTTTGTGTTAATTGTTTTGTGCTGTTGCATTGCCTTGTCCCATAGTTTATGCATCTGAGCTCAGTGATTTAAGTTAGCTTAAGAGGGGGTAAGCTATATAAGAGATTGAGTTGTGATGAATTGGAAGAAATGCATTGAGAAGTTATATGAAAAAGATTTGGGCCAAAATGAGTAGTGTACAAAGAAGATTAATTATTTTGAAAGAGGATATGAACAAGACAGTATGGTTTAGGGACAACAGGTGTAGATAGGACTTTTTGGGAAAAATGATGAATGAAGGGAGATCTCTATGAAATAGAGAAAGTTTTGTTCGCAAATTACTGCAGTGAAACAAACCCTGTCCTTTCCTTTCCGCTATGTGTTTGTGTACCCTTGTGTATTTGTGTTTATCTGATAAGAGTTATGTTGTAGAATTTTTCTAATAGTATGTTATTTACTTTGTAAAGATGTTTAGACATTATTAATTCTGTTCTGTTTTAATGCTCAAGTGTGAAATTAATATTTCGAAAACTATTCTCATTATTTTATTTATTTACTTACGTCATAATTCCTGTAACACTGATGTACATGTTTATTTCTATTCTTTTGTAAAGCCTGTATTATTACAAATGTTATCTGTATTATTATGTTTTTAATTATGTTTTCTGTACCTTTGTGATTGAATTCTCATGTTATGAAATTGTAATTGACACCAGTTCATCAAATTAAGTAACTTGTAAACATTCATTTCAGTGCACACATTTCTGTTGGTCATAGTATATGCCCAAGATGTGAGAAGTTGGGACTGTTATTGTTTACACGTGTGTTAATAATTCAGCAAGGGACTGCTTAACAGCATTGCTGGTTCTAAGGACAATTCCAAAAGCTTTGTGAGTGCACAAGTGGTGGTTTATGGACTTGCTATATTGTCTGCAAGACTCTTCGACGGTGATTGGGCACCTGCACAGTCGCAACAAATAGCTGCTGTCCATCTCTACAAGGACTGCAGTGGGTCTGCACCTTTGATGACTCACCAATACCATTATTTCTACAAGGACTGCAGTGGGTCTGCACTTCTGGTGGCCCACCAATAGCGTAATCCCTACCAGGACTACAGTGGGTCTGCTCTGTGATGACGTACCTACCAATGTTCTTCAAAACTTCGACCGACTCTGCTGTGGGTTTGCTCTGTTGTGGCTCATTACCTATCTACACGTCAAGAGTCAGCATTGTCTTTCTGTTGGAAGGACAACACTACTTCTTCAAGACTGCATGGAAATCCACAACTTCCATGTGTATTTTCCTTTACTGCTCAGACTTTGAGAAAAAAAATGCAATTACTATTGTGATGAATGATCAGGACTGTCTTTATGAGAACAATTTTTGCTTTTGACCAACATTGCATCAATAAGTGTGTGCATCTGATATCTTTGTTATTGCAATTATGAAAAATTTTATAAAATCATTATTGGTCAGTGCCCAAAACATTTTTTAAAATTTTTTGTGGGGAGCATGGGGGCTATGTAAGTAGGTTGTTTAGGTATAAGTAGGCTGTTTGGTTTTTATGTTGGTAACGCCACGTAGTGCTCTGTATGAAAATCACTGACTGTGCTGTGTGCAGTCTGTGGCTGGTTGGCATTGTTGAAATATTCGCTATTGTAGTGTTGGGCAGTTGGATGTGAACAGCATGTAGCGTTGCGCAGTTGGAGGGAGAGATGGCAGAGTTTTGAGAAAGGATGATCTGGACGTGTGTCCATCAGAGACAGTAAATTTGTAAGACTGGATGTCATGAACTGATATATATTTTATGAGTTTTGAACACTATTAAGGTAAATACATTGTTTGTTCTCTATCAAAATCTTTCATTTATAACTATACTTATCAGTAGTTAGTGACTTCAGTAGTTAGAATCTTTTATTAAGCTGGCAGTATTGGCACTCGCTGTAATGCAGTAGTTCGAGTAACGAAGATTTTTGTGAGGTAAGTGATTCATGAAAGGGATAGGTTATTGTTAGTCAGGTCCATTCTTTTGAAGGGATTATTGAAAGTCAGATTGCGTTATGCAAAAAATATTGGGTGTCAGTTTGGTGATGATAAGAATAAGTAAAGAGAGAAATGCCTGAGTACGTTCAGTTTTGCTCAGCTGTTTGAAAATCAAATAACGTAAGGGGTTTATCAGTACAACGATTCATAAATTTATTTAAGGGGTGGTTTCATCTGAAACATCCTGTAGTCCATATCCAAATGTAGAACACGAAGTGAAGAGCTAGTAGGACCACGGGACGCTGTTCCGGCTTGCAGGACTGGAGACGCAGCGCTCGTGGGTCGGCGACAGCGTTGGCGTGGCGGCACCAAGGCCAGAGTGGGTGGGCTGGCGCCGCCCACGCCACGAGGCGCGGCCGTGGACGGGCCCATCGCCACTCTCCAGCTCCAGCTCCAGCTGGCCTCGTTACTTAATCTGGAGGCGCTCCCAGCCCTGTCCGCGGCCGCGATTACGCGCTTCCTTCTTGGAAGTGCCAACCAGTCGGCTCCCGCGCCTCCCAGCTGCGAGCTCGATTTGGACTGCCCAGCGTAGCTGAGCTGCAATGGAACACAATGGGCGGAAGCGTCTCGTGTGGGAGAACCAGCATCTGATACTGGCTATTATCCAATCGGTGCAGTCATTTTTGAAAGGACCTTACTCCAAATTTTAACAAAATGAGTTAAGAACGGTACCAGTTTCGGCACACATACACTCCTGGAAATGGAAAAAAGAACACATTGACACCGGTGTGTCAGACCCACCATACTTGCTCCGGACACTGCGAGAGGGCTGTACAAGCAATGATCACACGCACGGCACAGCGGACACACCAGGAACCGCGGTGTTGGCCGTCGAATGGCGCTAGCTGCGCAGCATTTGTGCACCGCCGCCGTCAGTGTCAGCCAGTTTGCCGTGGCATACGGAGCTCCATCGCAGTCTTTAACACTGGTAGCATGCCGCGACAGCGTGGACGTGAACCGTATGTGCAGTTGACGGACTTCCAAATGATTGGAAAAGAGCACAGATAGTCCCAGTCTTCAAGAAGGGTCGTCGAGCGGATGCGCAAAACTATAGACCTATATCTCTTACGTCGATCTCTTGTAGAATTTTAGAACATGTTTTTTGCTCGCGTATCATGTCATTTCTGGAAACCCAGAATCTACTATGTAGGAATCAACATGGATTCCGGAAACAGCGATCGTGTGAGACCCAACTCGCCTTATTTGTTCATGAGACCCAGAAAATATTAGATACAGGCTCCCAGGTAGATGCTATTTTTCTTGACTTCCGGAAGGCGTTCGATACAGTTCCGCACTGTCGCCTGATAAACAAAGTAAGAGCCTACGGAATATCAGACCAGCTGTGTGGCTGGATTGAAGAGTTTTTAGCAAACAGAACACAGCATGTTGTTATCAATGGAGAGACGTCTACAGACGTTAAAGTAACCTCTGGTGTGCCACAGGGGAGTGTTATGGGACCATTGCTTTTTACAATATATATAAATGACTTAGTAGATAGTGTCGGAAGTTCCATGCAGCTTTTCGCGGATGATGCTGTAGTATACAGAGAAGTAGCAGCATTAGAAAATTGTAGCGAAATGCAGGAAGATCTGCAGCGGATAGGCACTTGGTGCAGGGAGTGGCAACTGACCCTTAACATAGACAAATGTAATGTATTGCGAATACATAGAAAGAAGGATCCTTTATTGTATGATTATATGATAGCGGAACAAACACTGGTAGCAGTTACTTCTGTAAAATATCTGGGAGTATGCGTGCGGAACGATTTGAAGTGGAATGATCATATAAAATTAATTGTTGGTAAGGCGGGTACCAGGTTGAGATTCATTGGGAGAGTGCTTAGAAAATGTAGTCCATCAACAAAGGAGGTGGCTTACAAAACACTCGTTCGACCTATACTTGAGTATTGCTCATCAGTGTGGGATCCGTACCAGATCGGTCTGACGGACGAGATAGAGAAGATCCAAAGAAGAGCGGCGCGTTTCGTCACAGGGTTATTTGGTAACCGTGATAGCGTTACGGAGATGTTTAATAAACTCAAGTGGCAGACTCTGCAAGAGAGGCGCTCTGCATCGCGGTGTAGCTTGCTCGCCAGGTTTCGAGAGGGTGCGTTTCTGGATGAGGTATCGAATATATTGCTTCCCCCTACTTATACCTCCCGAGGAGATCACGAATGTAAAATTAGAGAGATTAGAGCGCGCACGGAGGCTTTCAGACAGTCGTTCTTCCCGCGAACCATACGCGACTGGAACAGGAAAGGGAGGTAATGACAGTGGCACGTAAAGTGCCCTCCGCCACACACCGTTGGGTGGCTTGCGGAGTATCAATGTAGATGTAGATGTAGATGTAGGGCGTATAGTGGGCATGCGGGAGGCCGGGTGGACGTACCGCCGAATTGCTCAACACGTGGGGCGTGAGGTCTCCACAGTACATCGATGTTGTCGCCAGTGGTCGGCGGAAGGTGCACGTGCCCGTCGACCTGGGACCGGACCGCAGCGACGCACGGATGCACGCCAAGACCGTAGGATCCTACGCAGTGCCGTAGGGGACCGCACCGCCACTTCCCAGCAAATTAGGGACACTGTTGCTCGTGGGGTATCGGCGAGGACCATTCGCAACCGTCTCCATGAAGCTGGGCTACGGTCCCGCACACCGTTAGGCCGTCTTCCGCTCACGCCCCAACATCGTGCAGCCCGCCTCCAGTGGTGTCGCGACAGGCGTGAATGGAGGGACGAATGGAGACGTGTCGTCTTCAGCGATGAGAGTCGCTTCTGCCTTGGTGCCAATGATGGTCGTATGCGTGTTTGGCGCCGTGCAGGTGAGCGCCACAATCAGGACTGCATACGACCGAGGCACACAGGGCCAACACCCGGCATCATGGTGTGGGGAGCGATCTCCTACACTGGCCGTACACCACTGGTGATCGTCGAGGGGACACTGAATAGTGCACGGTACATCCAAACCGTCATCAAACCCATCGTTCTACCATTCCTAGACCGGCAAGGGAACTTGCTGTTCCAACAGGACAATGCACGTCCGCATGTATCCCGTGCCACCCAACGTGCTCTAGAAGGTGTAAGTCAACTACCCTGGCCAGCAAGATGTCCGGATCTGTCCCCCATTGAGCATGTTTGGGACTGGATGAAGCGTCGTCTCACGCGGTCTGCACGTCCAGCACGAACGCTGGTCCAACTGAGGCGCCAGGTGGAAATGGCATGGCAAGGCGTTCCACAGGACTACATCCAGCATCTCTACGATCGTCTCCATGGGAGAATAGCAGCCTGCATTGCTGCGAAAGGTGGATATACACTGTACTAGTGCCGACATTGTGCATGCTCTGTTGCCTGTGTCTATGTGCCTGTGGTTCAGTCAGTGTGATCATGTGATGTATCTGACCCCAGGAATGTGTCAATAAAGTTTCCCCTTCCTGGGACAATGAATTCACGGTGTTCTTATTTTAATTTCCAGGAGTGTATATACACTTTTTTGCATGACACGAGGTCCCAGACATTGCAAATGTGCTTTTGGAACCTGGTTAGAGGGAGGTAATTTTTGAAAGGGTTTTACTTGTGGAATAATGCCCTTTCAATGGTGATTATTTTCACGTGGTGTCTATCGAATTACTGACACACTATGCCTTATGTATGGCTTTTCATAGTTGATGTCATATGTTGAACGATACTGCTAATTTTTTTTCCATAAGATGAAGAATAATGAGTCTGCAATGCATGTGTACCACGAAGCCACTGCGAAAAAAAGGAGGAAATGTGATCCTCTGATTTGCTTATACAGGTTGCTCCATTGATCGTGACCGAGCCAAATATCTCACGAAATAAGCGTCAAACGAAAAAACTACAAAGAACGAACTCGTCTAGCTTGAAGGGGGAAACCAGATGGCGCTATGGTTGGCCCGTTAGATGGCGCTGCCATAAGTCAAACGGATATCAACTGCGTTTTTTTAAATAGGAACTCCAATTTTTTATTACATATTCGTGTAGTACGTAAAGAAATTTGAATGTTTTACTTGGACGACTTTTTTCGCTTTTTGATAGATGGCGCTGTAATAGTCACAAACATATGGCTCACAATTTTAGAGGAACAGTTGGTAACAGGTAGCTTTTTAAAATTAAAATACAGAACGTAGGTACGTTTGAACATTTTATTTCGGTTGTTCCAATGTGATACAGGTAGCTTTGTGAACTTATCATTTCTGAGAACGCATGCTGTTACAGCGTGATTACCTGTAAATACCACATTAATGCAATAAATGCTCAAAATTACGTCCGTCAACCTCAATGCATTTGGCAATACGTGCAACTACATTCCTCTCAACAGCGAGTAGTTCGCCTTCCGTAATGTTCGCACATGCGTTGACAATGCGCTGACGCATGTTGTCAGGCGTTGTCGGTGGATCACGATAGCAGATATCCTTCAACTTTCCCCACAGAAACAAATCCGGGAACGTCAGATCCGGTGAAGTTGCGGGCTGTGTTATGGTGCTTCGACGACCAATCCACCTGTCATGAAATATGCTATTCAATACCGCTTCAACCGCACGCGAACTATATGCCGGACATCCGTCATGTTGGAAGTACATCGCCATTCTGTCATGCAGTGAAACATCTTGCAGCAACATCGGTAGAACATTGCGTAGGAAATCAGCATACGTTGCACCATTTACATTGCCATCGGTAAAATGAGGGCCAAACATCTTTCCTCCCATAATGCTGCACCATACATTAACCCGCCAAGGTCGCTGATGTTCCACTTGTCGCAGCAATCGCCGATTTTTCGTTGCCCAATAGTGCATGTTATACCGGTTTACGTTACCGCTGTTGGTGAATGACGCTTCGTTGCAAATTGAACGCGTGCCAAAAATCTGTAATCGTCCCGTAATTTCTCTTGTGTCCAGTGGCAGAACTGTACACGACGTTCAAAGTCGTCGCCATGCAATTCCTGGTGCATAGAAATATGGTACTGGTACAATCGATGTTGATGTAGCATTCTCAACACCGACGTTTTTGAGATTCCCGGTTCTCGCGGAATTTGTCTGCTACTGATGTGCGGATTAGCCGCGACAGCAGCTAAAACACCTACTTGGTCATCATCATTTGTTGCAGGTCGTGGTTGGCATTTCACATGTGGCTGAAAACTTCCTGTTTCCTTAAATAACGTAACTATCCGGCGAACGGTCCGGACACTTGGATGATGTCGTCCAGGATACCGAACAGCATACATAGCACACGCCCGCTGGTCTTTTTGATCACAACAGCCATACATTAACACGATATCGACCTTTTCCGCAATTGGTAAACGGTCCATTTTAACACGGGTAATGTATCACAAAGCAAATACCGTCCGCACTGGCGGAATGTTACGTGATACCATGTACTTATACGTTTGTGACTATTACAGCGCCATCTATCACAAAGCGAAAAAAGTGGTCCAACTAAAACATTCATATTTCTTTATGTACTACACGAATATGTAATAAAAAATTGGAGTTCCTATTTAAAAAAACGCAGTTGATATCCGTTTGACTTATGGCAGCGCCATCTAACGGGCCAACCATAGCGCCATCTGGTTTCCTCCTTCAAGCTAGACGAGTTCGCTCTTTGTAGTTTTTTCGTTTGACGCTTATTTCGTGAGATATTTGGCCCGGTCACTATCAACGGACCACCCTGTATAAAAGAGTAATGTACCACAACATGTCAAGGAACCAGGCTTTTTTTCCGACGGTCGTATTCGGCAGAATAATAATCACTGTAATACCCTAATATGAGCATCTTTGACGAACACTAAACATCTTGATTAAGTGGAACAGGTTTTTCGTATTCGTTGACATTCGTGTAAAGTGTGTGACAGGAAAAGTTCCATGGTGAAACGCGTAACCAGAAGACCTTATAGAGTCTATATGGCGAAAGAATATTGTGAAATCACTGCATGCTTTCAAACATCGTAAGCTCACCAGAAAGTTAATAGAAACTGAAGATACCTACAACTTCTAGATGGTGGCCAACATACTACAGGGAAGGGCTATTGTCGAACGAATCAAAATGTATATATGTTCCAAAATACCAGAAAGTCAGGTGTTATTCACGTTTCGTTATGCACTTTGAATATAGTAAATTACAACACGGCATTGCAGCTTCTGAAAACACAAGAAAGTTACCCAAGCATAATTTGATGATTTATCCCTGGAAGCGTCGTTTTTAATTTTTAATAGGCTTATATTAGGCCAGTGGCTATTAATAGAAACAAAATACAAGGCCTTCAACATTTCATTGGTTACGTACAATCCGCATGAAAATACGTATATCTCTCGTAAATTAATGAAATGACCTGTCTGTAACACTGCTGCTGCTACTGCTGCTGATTTTCATCAATTTGATTGGTATTGCAATACTGTGAAAATGTATGAGCAAAAAAAGAAACAAAACGCTACTAAAAAACGTAACGTACCATGTGTACGAATTACTTCCTCAAGTAAAGAACCTTATTCCAAGATTTCAAAGAGATTGCAAAAACCTAGTAACTGCAATAATGGCAAAATATCCATTTTATTCTGTTCTTTAGATGCTGGGAAGCATATTCCGTATACTCACCCACAGAATGTTTTTCTTCCTTCCGGAAAATTTAACGTTTTGGTGTAAGGTACTTTCAAAGACGACTATATCAATTGTTTAAATGGAAAAGTTGTTGTGTGCCGTTATTGCCACTGGATCACGCACCCATTCCTCTTAATCTAGACATACCACGGGCCTAACTTAAAAGGTATAAGCTTACCCTTTGTTGGAAGTCTAACGTGGGCATATGCAGGTTGGTCTGTCTTTGAAAACACATCTTCTTTCTCTCACTTGAGCTGTAAGAAAAGAAATGTACAGGATGTAACAGGCATAAAAGCAGACATTTCTGTTGGTGACCGAACAAATTTACATCAGTATTTACTTCATTTGCACACTAATAATTATAGCTGATAAAGAGTAGTATTTTAGTTAGTACCTCCAAATGTATGTGGCAAGATCAAGCTATTAATGCTTGTTTTCCACTGGGAACCAGGTCCAGTGTTGAAGTGTGGACATGCGGACGCAAAACGATTAGTCTTCACTGACAGGCGCAGTTCACTTACAAGGGGATCGTACGAACTTTCCCTCACCTATTAGGTTCACATTGACAGTTCCGTAGGACACGACTAGGACTTCAACATATCTAAACAGGAAGACGCAACTCCCAACCGTTTTCGAGAATATCGAATTTGAAGATTGTGACCCTGCTTCCATACATTGTAGGGCAGCTAGTATTTACAGAGTCCGCAGCCGAGAAAATAAGCGCTTAGTTTCTTAAGCAAAAGGCCCTGGATCGAATCTCGCTTGCAGTAGTGTTTCTTTACATTCCCTAGTAGTTCTATCAACAGATTTATGAGTATACAAATTATCAGTGTTTAATTACTCATTTGTTATTTTCCTAGTCTTTATCCTGAAAAAGGTAAGAAGCTTATTTCTTAAGGAGACAGGGTATATCGAGCTAGTGATGAATGCTTGCGTTAGATACGTATGCAATATACGGTTGTATGATCACATCAGTCCCTCATACTCCCAGCTAGGTTGGATACGCCCACATAAGGCACGCGATCTCCACACGATGTGCTTACTTCATCGATTTCTTAGCCACTGGTGCCCCCAATACTTATCTTCTCACATTAAACACCTATCATCATTCCACAACCGCAATACCGGATCGGATACGTCTAGCATCTTGGCTGTACCTTTACATAACACAAAATCTTTCTCCGTGTCATCCTACATCTCAGCCATACGACTATGGAACGCGCTCCCCTGTGATCTGCGTCTTATCCAGAACCACTCAACATTCAAGAGGGAACTCAAGACTTACATATTAGGGACGGTATAGCCACCATTGTTGTGCCCCTCGCATCTTTTTCTTTCTCCTCTCCATCATAGCTTAGAATTTTACCATTCTATTTCTCTTCCTCTACCCTATCTACCTCTTCTATATCTCTTTCACCCCATTCTATCGTTTAATGTCTCTGCTTGATGAGAATAACTCACAAGCTGCAAGAATATAACGACAAAATTCCCAACTAGCAATAGGACTGACATTCATAAAAGAAAAATATGTTTACTTTCATATACATAGTCATTACTATTATTATTATTATTGTTATTATTATTATTATTCTTGATTGTTATAATTATTTTTTGATTGTTATAATTATCATTGTACTACTTTTATAATCTCTATTTTTTTTCTTTAACATTAAAACTGTATAACATGTTATATGTCCTTAATGTTCTGTAGAAACTGAAATTTGTTGAATCTGAATATGCCTGGTTAGGTGCCAGGTAAAATAAATGCATAAATAAATAAATATAATAAAAAGGATACACATGAGCTAACAATAAATCGGTATAGTAATTTTACTTATGTTCTTATATTGCTCATTTGCTTCAACAATGTCATAACTCAAAAAACACGATTTTTGAGTTAATAGTACAAGTGCAATGGCAATGAACTGTATTTTCAACTGGTAGAGTGTAATATCTGAGCTTTTAAAATTTGTCGCTGGATGGCAGTAGTGTCGTTTTGCTGGAAGTACGTTTACGTTTAGACCGGGCTGTTAGTTGCAACAATGTATTATTCCAGTTGTGAGTCAGCTGTTGCACGTAACATGTCGTTAAGTTCTCTAGTACAATGACATATTTTGTGCTGTGACAATATTGCTGAAAGGTAAGAGCGCTTCCTATATATTTCTTTGAAATGCATAATGCCTTTTTTAAAGACATGAAATTTGGCATCAGAAACTTGGAATGAGTTCCGTTGACTTCTCTATGTTATGACCTTGTTGCAGGAAAGAATCACATTCATTGCGGTACTATTTTGCTTCGATACGTTGTTGCAGATAACAGGAATTCGTTTCTTAACCATCCGTTTTAGAATCATGTGCTGTTATGACACTATTGCACTAAGTCGTCGTCAGTATTCACGTTTTACTTTGATTTATCTACATTTATGTCAGTGTTGTTGTAATAACTTACTGTAACCTAATATTTTATGACCATAAAATGGACTTGGACAATAATTATAAATCAGTGAGATCGTTTATTCGATAGTATAATTTTATTTCCAGTCAGAGAATCATGCAATCAGTTAGTCGAGGAACAAAACTGGTGTTAATGGCTCACAAGAAACAAGTAGGAAATGTGGAGGAATGGCAAGTAAAATGTACCTCATCAGTTCCTTTTGCAGATCTGAATACCAATTCTATGTCTAGCAGAGAACTTTCAGAAGAAAGAGGTATATTATTAATTATTCCGGTTTTTTTCACGGAAATATATCCCAAGTCTTTTCATTTTGTAAGAATGAGTTCTGCACTCTAATACAACATTTTAAATTTTCAGGGGATTGTATTAGCTGCTGCCACCGAGCCAGCTGCAAACGTGGAGCCGGCCTATGTGGCCGAGCGGTTCTAGGCGCTTCAGTCTGGAGCCGCGCGACCGCTACGGTCGCAGGTTCGAATCCTGCCTCGCGCATGGATGTGTGTGATGTTAGGTTTAAATAGTTCTAAGTTCTAGGGGACTGATGACCTCAGATGTTAAGTCCCATAGTGCTCAGAGCCATTTGAACAATTTTTTTGCAAACGTGGAGGTTAAGAGTAATCCTGCTGGAAGTTTACCTTTTGGAACAAGGTCAGATTCTTCCTCAAGTTCATGTTCATTTTCCGAAGATGACGATGATGGTGATGATGATACTGTCGCCACGTATGTACCACCCAACCTTATTAGTGAGAGCGATAGCTACGGTGCAGCTAATTCTAACAGAGGGAAATGTTTTCTAATATCGCCCAAGTCGGAAGTCCGATAATATTAACGAGTCCGGCAAAGAAAGGACTTAAGCGTAGAAAGAATGAGCACATCTGGATAAGGAATGCTAATAAGAAGTTAAGAAACAGTGGAAAGCCATACAAAATGCACAACACAGGGAGCAAAATCCGAAAAGAGAGGAAAATGAAACCTCTGTGTACGGAAAAGTGTAAGTAGAAATGTTCTGTGATGTTTACAGAAGAGGAACAGATGCAGATGATTAATTTCTGTTGGTCGTTGGAAATTTGTGGTAAGATCTTATGGGACCAAACTGCTGAGGTCATCGGTCCCTATGCTTACACATTACTTAATCTAACTGAAACTAACTTACACCAAGGACAACACACAAACAGATCCATGCCCCAGGGAGGACTCGAACTTCTGACAGGGGGAAGCCGCGCGAACCGTGACAAGGTGCCCAAGACCGCACGGCTTCTGATGACCTCACCCTCCGTGCCCAGCGACTAACTGTACTTCAGTCGACAGCAGATGCTCCAAAAACTTTGCACAACCACTTCTCTGCAGTAAGAAATTCAATGACGGCTTGTAACGTACATCAGCTACAGACGCCATTTTGAAACTATCCTGCAGCCACGCTATCTGTCGGAGGTGACGGAAACTTGGTGCGCTCACTCAGGAGACTTAAAATAATACATACGCAGCGTTACGCATTCGTAGCATTGTTTTCGGCTGACAAAAAAATGGGGTGCTTTACTTTCTGGGCAACCCTCGTATTAAATTTTAAAAACTTTAAGGAGCCTGTCGGACTTGATCTTGCAGAGTAGGTGTGAGATATGTTTTTGACGAAAAATGTTTTTTCTAGCTTGTTATCGAAAAGCAAGTCCATCTCCGTAGCTGAGGGCTCAACATATCTGACTGCCATACATAATATTAGAAAATTGTAGCGAAATGCAGGAAGATCTGCAGCGGATAGGCACTTGGTGTAGGGAGTGGCAACTGTCCCTTAACATAGACAAATGTAATGTATTGCGAATACATAGAAAGAAGGATCCTTTATTGTATGATTATATGATAGTGGAACAAACACTGGTAGCAGTTACTTCTGTAAAATATCTGGGGGTATGCGTGCGGAACGATTTGAAGTGGAATGATCATATAAAATTAATTGTTGGTAAGGCGGGTACCAGGTTGAGACTCATTGGGAGAGTGCTCAGAAAATGTAGTCCATCAACAAAGGAGGTGGCTTACAAAACACTCGTTCGACCTATACTTGAGTATTGCTCATCAGTGTGGGATCCGTACCAGATCGGTCTGACGGAGGAGATAGAGAAGATCCAAAGAAGAGCGGCGCGTTTCGTCACAGGGTTATTTGGTAACCGTGATAGCGTTACGGAGATGTTTAATAAACTCAAGTGGCAGACTCTGCAAGAGAGGCGCTCTGCATCGCGGTGTAGCTTGCTCGCCAGGTTTCGAGAGGGTGCGTTTCTGGATGAGGTATCGAATATATTGCTTCCCCCTACTTATACCTCCCGAGGAGATCACGAATGTAAAATTAGAGAGATTAGAGCGCGCACGGAGGCTTTCAGACAGTCGTTCTTCCCGCGAACCATACGCGACTGGAACAGGAAAGGGAGGTAATGACAGTGGCACGTAAAGTGCCCTCCGCCACACACCGTTGGGTGGCTTGCGGAGTATCAATGTAGATGTAGATGTAGATGTAGATGTAGATGTAGAATATTTAGGTTTAATTTCCAGCTCTGTCAGAGATTTTGCCTCGGTGGAAGGACTGGAACGGGTGGACTCCGCCTCGTGATGTCAAATGAGGAGCTACGTGAATGAGAAGTCCGGAGATGATAGGGAGAGCCTTGTTCTGACCATGTGCTCCTCCACACGGCGTCCAAATCGCGCCATTGGCAGTATATTTTTCTGCAGTCAGCTAGCACCGTGTATCTCGCGGCCAAAACGAGTAGTTTGTAATGCAGAGCTTAGAGATCATAGTTGAATAGGACTCGAGGCCGAAGATTTGCCCCAAGGCCACTAGATCTTTCAGCTGTGCCATAAAAAAGAAGTTTTGCATCACCTCGGTTCCGAGAGTTCCGGACCCTGTACAGAAAATTAGAATAGATATCAACATAAACATCATTTCCGCCCTTTTTATTGCTCATGAAAACCACACATTGCAGCGAGACATTCAGAGGCGGGGATCCAGATTTGCTGTGCACACCAGTACCTCTAATACCCTGTAGCACGTCCTCTTGCGTTGACGCATGCCTGTATTCGTCGTGGCATACTATCCATAAGTTCATCAAGACACTGTTGGCTAGGTTGTCCCACTCCTCAACGGCGATTCGGTGTAGATCCCTCAGAGTGGTTGGTAGGTCACGTCGTCCTTTTCAATGTTCGATAGGGTTCATGTCTGGAGAACATTCTGGCTACTCTAGTCGAGCGATGTCGTTATCCTGACGGAAGTAATTCATAAGATGTGCACGATGGGGGCACGAATTGTCGTCCATGAAGAAGAATGCCTCGCCAATATGCTGCCGATATGGTTGCACTATCGGTCGGAGGATGGCATTCACTCATCGTACATCCATTACGGCACTTTCCATGACCACCAGCGGTGTACGTCGGCCCTACATAATGCCACCCCAAAACAGCAGGGGTCCTCCACCTTACTGCACTCGCTGGACAGTATGTCTAAGGCATTGAGCATGACCAGGTTGCCTCCAAACACATCTCCGATGATTGTCTGGTTGCAGGCATATACGACACTCATCGGTGCCCTTTCGGCATGTTGTTGGACCCATCTGCACCGCGCTGCATGATGTTGTGGTTGCAAAGGTGGGCCTCGCCATGGACGTCGGGAGTGAAGTTGCGCATCATGCAGCCTATTGCGCACAGTTTGAGTCGTAACACGACGTCCTGTGGCTGCATGAAAAGCATTATTCAACATGGTGGCGTTGCTGTCAGTGTTCCTCCGAGCCATAATCCGTAGGTAGCGGTCATCCACTGCAGAAGTAGCCCATGGGCGGCCTGAGCGAGGCTTGTCATCGACAGTTCCTGTGTGTCTGTAACTCCTACATGTCCGAACAACATTGGTTTGGTTCACTCCGAGACGCCTGAACACTTCCCTTGCTGAGAGCCTTTCTTGGCACAAAGTAACAATGCGGACGCGATCGAACCGCTGTATTGACCGTCTAGGTATGGCTGAAGTACAGACAACATGAGCCGTGAACCTTCTTCCTGGTGGAATGAATGGAACTGATCGGTTGTCGGACCCCTCCTTTTAAGTCAGGAAGCTTTCAGAATCACCTTCGGATCCCAGAAGACTGATTCCATGACCTTTCCCGTCGAAGGAATTGTCTTTGCTTTCTTTGGTGGCGGAGAATCAGCATGTTTGCACTGCTTTGACTGTTGTTTTGTTTCTGGGGTATAGTAGTGCCCCCAAGTTTCATCTGTGGTGCCAAAAATCTTGTTCGTTTCTCCTAAAATGGGCTAAACATTGTTCTGATATGTCCATTCTCATGCGTTTTAGATCCAGCGTCAAGAATCGCGGCACACATCTTGCAGATAAATTTTTCGTGCGATATACCCTTTCAGATGACATCTGGCAAGCGTGAGCAATTTCACGCACTTTTCAGTCAGCGATAGTCCATGACCATTTTGTGCACTTTTGCAATGATTTCTGGAGTAGTGACACATCTTGGCCGACCACTGCACGTATCACCATCTAAGCTCTCCCGACCAAATTTAAATTCAGTTGTCCACTTGGCAACAGTTGAATATGAAGGAGCAGAGTCCTCCAGTGTATTCTGGGAACCGGCATGAATGTAATTTGCTTTCATACCTTTCTTTACGAAGCACTTAATCACTTCTCGAATCTCGATTTTTTCCATCTTCGCAAATCACTACGCGGGAACAACAGAGCCAAGTCACTGCCACAGCCCTCTTCCAAGAGTACTGACGTCGCACTTGTTTACAGGCAACAGTCCAATCAATACCACGTGAATAACTAGTTGCGCTAGAGCGGACCTCTCGTCGTCATTCCGAGAACTTTTCAAACCACCCTCGTATACCGCAGACAAACGGTGCAGAGAATGACGTAAAGAGAATCAAATGGGACCGACAAGTCTTATGAAGCAGCCCTACACAGACAGTCCAAGGCCACTGTCGTCTTCACTTTCCATCCGGGTCCAACAGAGTCTCTGGTCCGTCCCTATCATTCTCGACGTGGACGAGACGCCAGGCTGCGGCGTCCTTCCCTCTGGTGCGCAACTACAGCCTGTTGCTTGGCACCAACAGCCCGCCAGAGGGCTCTGTGTTTTTGCTGGCTGTGTCATGTCACGCCGCGCCGAGCTGTTATGAGGAAGTGCGACACACGGCCGGCAATTGCACGCGGCCTTGGTCGTCGCGCCAGGCCTGCAGCTGTGACGCCACGGCACAGCGTATCCAAAGCCGAGCAGTCACCTTATCAGCAGAGTGTTACACCAAAAGTTGTTTCCTGTTCACACGTCTACACGTCCACAGGGACGTTTTATGTTTTACATTTACAAGGTGGCCCACGGGAATCAGTACATTTTCATTTAGTTATTAAACGGTTTAGCGCACACTATGTGATCAAAAGTATCCAGACACCTGGCTAAAAATGACTTACAAGCGCCCTCCATCGCCAATGCTGGAATTCAATATGGTGTTGGCCCACCCTTAGCCTTGATGACAGCTTCCCCTCTCGCAGGCTTACGTTCAATCAGGTGCTGGAAGGTTTCTTGGGGAATGTTGTTGTTGTTGTTGTGGTCTTCAGTCCTGAGACTGGTTTGATGCAGCTCTCCATGATACTCTATCCTGTGCAAGCTTCTTCATCTCCCAGTACCCACTGCAACCTACATCCTTCTGAATCTGCGCAGTGTATTCATGTCTTGGTCTCCCTCTACGATTTTTACCCTCTACGCTTCCCTCCAATACTAAATTGGTGATCCCTTGATGCCTCAGAACATGTCCTACCAATCGATCCCTTCTTCTAGTCACGTTGTGCCACAAACTTCTCCCCAATCCTATTCAATACCTCCTCATTAGTTATGTGATCTACCCATCTAATCTTCAGCATTCTTCTGTAGCACCACATTTCGAAAGCTTCTATTCTTTTCTTGTCCAGACTATTTATCGTCCATGTTTCACTTCCATACATGGCTACACTCAATACAAATACTTTCAGAAAAGACTTCCTGACACTTAAATCTATACTCGATGTTAACAAATTTCTCTTCTTCAGAAACGCTTTCCTTGCCATTGCCAGTCTACATTTTACATCCTCTCTACTTCGACCATCCCCAAATAGCAAAATTCCTTTACTACTTTAAGTGTCTCATTGCCTAATCTAATACCCTCAGCATCACCCGACTTAATTCGACTACATTCCATTATCCTCGTTTTGCTTTTGTTGATGTTCATCTTATATCCTCCTTTCAAGACACTGTCCATTCCGTTCAACTGCTCTTCCAAGTCCTTTGCTGTCTCTGACAGAATTACAATGTCATCGGCGAACCTCAAAGTTTTTCTTTGTTCTCCATGGATTTTAATACCTACTCTAAATTTTTCTTTTGTTTCCTTCACTGCTTGCTCAATATACAGATTGAATTACATGGGGGAGAGGCTACAACCCCGCCTCACTCCCTTCCCAACCACTGCTTCCCTTTCATGTCCCTCGACTCTTATAACTGCCATCTGGTTTCTGTACAAATTGTAAATAGCCATTCCCAAGCAGAAAGGTGGAAGGACTATACAGAGGGTCTACACAAGGGCGACGTACTTGAAAACAATAGTATGGAAATGGAAGAGGATGTAGATGAAGATGAAATGGAGATACGATACTGCGTGAAGCACTGAAAGACCTGAGTCGAAACAAGGCCCCAGGAGTAGACAACATTCCATTAGAACTACTGACGGACTTGGGAGAGCCAGTCCTGACAAAACTCTACCATCTGGTGAGCAAGATGTATGAGACAGGCGATGACATTGCAATGGCAGCCCATTATTCACGGAGTGCTGCACTGAGGTGAGGTATCGATGTCCATCGGTGACGCCTGGCACGAAGTCGGTGTTCCAAAACATCTCAGAGGTGTTCCATAGGATTCAGGTCAGGACTCTGTGCGGGCCAGTCCATTACAGGGATGTTATTGTCGTGTAACCACAGCGCCACAGGCCGTGCATTATGGACAGGTGCTCGATCGTGTTGAAAGATGCAGTCCTCATCCCCGAAATGGCTCTTCAACAGTGGGAAGCAAGGAGGTGTTTAAAATAACAATGTAAGCCTGTGCTGTGATAGTGCCACGTAAAACAACAAGGGGTGCAAGCCCCGTCCATGAAAAACACGACCACACCATGCCACCAGCACCTCCGAATTTTACTCCTGGCACTACACACGCTGGCAGATGACGTTCACCGGGCATTCGCCATACCCACACCCTGCCATCGGATCGCCACATTGTGCACCGTGACTCGTCACTCCACACAACGTTTTTCCACTGTTCAATTGTCCAATGTTTACGCTCCTTACACCAAGCGAGGCGTCGTTTGGCATTTACTGGCGCGATGTGTGGCTTATGAGCAGCCGCTCGACCATGAAATCCAAGTTTTCTCATCTCCCGCCTAACTGCCATAGTACTTGCTGTGGATCCTGATGCAGTTTGGAATTCCTGTGTAATGGTCTGGATAGATGTCTGCCTATTACACATTACGACTCTCTTCAACCGTCAGCGGTCTCTGTTAGTCAACAGACGAGATTGGCCTGTACGCTTTTGTGCTGTATTGGTGTACTTCACGTTTCCACTTCACTATCACATTGGAAACTGTGGACCTAGGAATGTTTAGGAGCGTGGAAATCTCGCGTACAGACGTATGACACAAGTGATACCCAATCACCTGACCACGTTCGAAGTCCGTGAGTTCCGCGGAGCGCCCCACTCTGCTATCGCATGATGTCTAATGTATACTGAGCTCGCTGATATGGAGCACCTGGCAGTAAGTGGCAGCACAATACACCTACTATGAAAAACGAATGTTTTTGGGGGCATCCGGATACTTTTGATCACATAGTGTATATTTACACTAAACTTTTCGGCACACTGCTATTACTGAACAGTCAAACACACAAAGTACATCACACAACAGGCTTCCATCACTGGGGTCGCACAGTGCTGACTCTGCTCGAAGAAGCTCCTTATTACGTTCTCAGTCATTTCTTGAGCAATAAAGTGGCCCATATCTGCTCCCGGATTGTGGCTTTCAATTCGTCAGTGTTGTAGAGTCGGCGTTAACAATATTTGTTCTTGAGATGACCCCAAAAAATTAAATAAAGCCAGCCGTTGAAAGATCAAGTGACCTCGCCGGCCATAGGATGTCACCGACTTGTGAGAGCAGTAGATTTGGAAAGTGGTTCCTCAGTGTAGTCATTGATTTACAGGCCACATGGGCTGGAGCCCCATCTTGCTGAAACAATATCACGATTAGACGACAATGTTCCTGAATTGTTAATCGTGGCCGCATAGCGCTCGGAACTGGCACTCCCTGGCCGGCTGTTGGTGTTTTACAACAAGTATGGCTCAACGATTCCAATTGACTGTCCAATAGCACGCCAGATGACGACCTTCGGGTAATTCTGGGCCTTTTCACGAATGAGTTGATGGTTTCTGTAATATTGTAAGTTTTTTTTACAGACAAATCCATTCACATGAAAATTCATCTCATCGGACATCAGAAGATTTGTCAGAAATGCGTCATCCTCATCAATTCTGTACAGTAATGTTGCCAAGAAATTGCGACTACTCACTGTATCTCTAGGTCTTAACTGTTGAGCCTCTTGCAGCTTGTAAGGCTGGAACTTTAAATCATGTGAGACCTGAGTTTCTCCTGGCGTATACAACTTTCAAATAACGTCCGGGAATTCAGCCAGGTAACACTTTCAGCGACCGCCGATATTTCGGCGGGAGAACACCCCGCCATTTTCAAGGCAAACTGGAACGGACAGGCGGCGTACATGCAAATTTAAAACCTAGGTTCTCGGACTGAAGCAGGAAAGATAACACATACACTGAACACTAGTGCCACCAAAGATGACCAATGTCAGAGCTATCGATAGTGAGGCTACGAATTCGCAGGTGAGGTAGCATTGGCTCTGTCCTTCTGTTTTTTGACAAGGGAGAGAGCCGGATTCCAAACACAGTTTAAACAAAAAGTTCCATCCCTGTTAACGAGGTTTCTCGCTAATTTAATCTCAACTGCCTCCTTAATAACATTGTCCCAATAGCTGGACGTGCATGCCAATATCTCGGTGTTATTATATAACATGGGGTGACCAGTATCCAAGCAATGTTCGGCAATAGCACATTTACTTGGCTGCTGTAATCGTATGTCCCGTTTATGCTCAGTACATCGGTCCTCCACGGTCATGTTTGACAAACCTCTGCAAAGACGTGCCACCGACTTGTAATGTTCTGGAATGGCGATAGACAGATCGCTGTGGGCTTCGTTGCAGAGCTGCAAGAACTCGGAAGATCCTCTCCAGCGTTCCAAGTGTCATTTGAAGTCCTTGAGCACACAACCCGTCTCACGCCATTATTTTAAACACCTGGATACTGTCCTTCTGTCTGGAAGACGGATATGCTGGACTCTTCCACGCGTCATTGCTCGTTCTAGAGGCCTCCTCCACTGGCTCAATAACCGCCTCCACTGGCCAACGTTCCATAGTGAACTGAGTGGCACGCTATGCGGGATCGGTTAACCGCGTTAGATGGCGCGAGCACGTCTACATCTTAGAAAGCCGGTTATTTGAAAATGTACCATTTCCCGTTGTAAGGGGTCCATGACTAAGGAATTTGTTGCTAGCGCACTCGAGCAGATGTAATTTCGATGGATTGCTCACGCGCTGCCTGCGACATTTAAGCCATAAGAGAATCTCAGACCAAAGAGCAGTGTTGGCTGCAGTAGGAACTGTGTGACAGTAGGAGTAAGTAGTAGCTAGCAGTGTGGTGTATGGAGTTGGCTAGGCCGGTCGTGGGGAGCGATGACGGTGCCTGAGCACTGTAGTATAAGGTAAAAGCAGCCTCGTGCATATGTACTATTGTTATGTCAAGTCCCAAATAATGTTTTAAAAAATCTCTTAATAATAATCTTTCTTATAAAAATTAACTTTTGACAATCATTCATCACAATTTAAAAAATTTACTAATTTCTCCACTCCATGGTCATCCCAATTATTGTAAAGAAAAATCAGTTGTTTCTTTTTTTACATGACAAATCTATCGGCCAGCATTGCACTGAGCTGTGCCAGAAAAATTTCATATAGGAGGAGATATACACTGCTGACCACCGTAAATGCAACACCAAGAAAGACAAGAGGTAGCACAACAAGATTTATTTTGTAGATAACATGTTGACCAAGTATCAAATGATTACGTTTACAGACGTCTGTGACATGTGGTTCCTGCCAGAATCAGTAGCCAGAGTAGCCGCCATTGTTGGAGATCACCGCTGCCACACGTCTCGGCATTGAGTCAAAGAGACGCTGGATGTGTTCCTGGGGTACAACAGCCCAAGCAGCTTCCACACGTTGCCAAAGATCATCTGGTGTGGCAGCTGGGGATGTAATCTGGGTCACTCATTGAGCAACCATGGTCCACATGTTTTCTATCGGCGAAAGATCCGGAGAGCGAGCCGGCCAGGGAAGCAATTCAATCTGGTTATTGACGAAGAATCTTTGGACAGTGCGTGCCATGTGTGGTCGCGCATTATCCTGTTGAAATATGACTATGGCCGAGCCCTGAAGGTAAGGAAGGACAACTGGCTCCAGCACCTCGGATATGTAGCGCCGGCTATTTAAAGTACCGGCAATGCGTACTAGAGGCGTGCGAGAGTAATATCCAATACCGCCCCATACCATAGTACCCGGTGCAAGACCAGTGTGGCGGTGCATAATGCAGCTGTCCAGCATCCTCTCTCCACGGTGTCTCCACACTCGAATCCGACCATCGTGGTGCTGCAGACAGAAGCGTGTCTCGTCAATAAAGACAACGTCATTCCATTCTGCCGTCCACATCCGTCTGTTATCACACCATTGGCGACGGAGACGTCTGTGGTTCTGCGTCAATGGTAGACGAAGCAATGGACGTCTTGCGGACAGACCACACTGCTGTAAACGGCGTCGAGTGGTACGCGCAGACACTGAATGATGCGTTACAGACGCAATGTGCTGTGCTATGGTTCGGGATGTCACTAAGCGATCCGTCACTGCCATGCGCACAATTTGCCTATCAGCACGTGCAGTGGTGCACCGAGGTGAATGCGATCGACCACGTCGGTCCGTCGTACCCTCCTGCATCCAACGGTCACATATCCGCATTACAGTTGTTTGGTTTCGTCCAACACGACTAGCGATTTCTCTGTATGATAATCCACAATGTCGGTAAGCCACTATCCTTCCTCTGTCGAACTCGGATACTTGATCAAAAGATGTTCGCTGTTGTCTACGAGGCATAACTGATCGTCTTGTGAAACAACCACAAGGTAAACACACGTGCCGAACGTACACTCGCCGAAATCGCCAAACCTTAAATGGCGCTATGAGGTGGCGCCACAGGCGCGCGTGATGTGCGTCTGCGCTGAAATTCTGATCAGTTACATATCTCATCGTTGCAAACTCATGGTGTAAATTTCACTTGATTCGGATGCTTCCTTCAGGGTGTTGCATTTACGGTAGCCAGCAGTGTATATGCGTTATCCGTCGACTTCATTGAGGTAATAATGTTCAATTTATTCAGAATGATCCTTCAGGACCGAGACGCAGCAATGCTGACGTCCAAATTTACCAGTTTGGATTCACAGTCAGTTATTGAAAGGTTATATATGAGTCACATTTTTTATTGAGAGGTTAGTCACGTTTTTATTGCGAGGTTACGGAATAATAACCTGTTGGGAAGTTACACTGAATGTGAATGAATGCTATAATTATACATTTTTTTTACTGTTGGGAGGTTACACTTTCTGTGGGGAGGTTACATCGTGGATCACATTGTACATTCGCACTACTGGCAATGAAAACAACAACATCACGGAGATTGCATGCGACAAATTTCAGACAGGCATGAAGTGTACTATATGCTTGAATAAGCAAATGACTAACATTTGGGCGCAACCACACTAATTAGGTAGAAGTGATGCTATATTAGGGGTGAATAACATAAAATTTGCACTTCAGATATTGCGAAATGGAAAGTGCTATTGACGTGTGGTTTTCACAGAACTGATTACTAATCAGGGGCTCGTATTGTTAGCCAATAAACGGATTGTAATAAGACTTAGAAACTGTATTTTTTGTGCAAACGTACACTTTTTTTAAACTGAACAATGCCTAATGAGGCTAGCAAACTAAATTATGGTAAATCAGAATGTCAGTGTGGTTCTTTGCGGGATTCTAGTGCGAGTCTTTTGAAATATGGTATTTTGAAAAGTTCCCACACCGACACTTGTACGAGAACTGTGGTAGCACAGACTGAAGAACAACACAAGTGGATACACCACTTATTTGGATTCTCGCCAGTAAGGAGACTGCTGATCATCACGGGTTGCTTTCAAAATGACCACCGGCAGCGGCAATACACGCTTCCAATCTGGTGTGGAACAACTGCTGCACAGTGCTAGCATTTCAGCGGAAATGCCCGAGCAGGCTGCAGTAATACGTCGTTGCATATCATGGGTGTGGATTTCGTAGAAATATTGTAACACGTTACCTTATGACTTATCTTAGAAGATAGATTAAGGAAAGGAAAAACTACGTTTCTAGCATTTGTAGACTTAGAGAATGCTTTTGACAATGCTGACTGGAATACTCTCTTTGAAATTCTGAAGGTGGCAGGGGTAAAATACAGGGAGCGAAAGGCTATTTACAATTTGCACAGAAACCACATTGCAGTTATAAGAGTCGAGGGGCATGAAAGGGAAGCAGTGGTTGGGAAGGACGTGAGACAGGGTTGTAGCCTCTCCCCCATGTAATTCAATCTGTATATTGAGCAAGCAGTGAAGGAAACAAAAGAAAAATTCGGAGTAGGTATTAAAATCCATGGAGAACAAAGAAAAACTTTGAGGTTCGCCGATGACATTGTAATTCTGTCAGAGACAGCAAAGGACTTGGAAGAGCAGTTGAACGGAATGGACAGTGTCTTGAAAGGAGGATATAAGATGAACATCAATAAAAGCAAAACGAGGATAATGGAATGTAGTCGAATTAAGTCGGGTGATGCTGAGGGTATTAGATTAGGAAATGAGACACTTAAAGTAGTAAAGGAGTTTTGCTATTTGGGGATGGTCGAAGTAGAGAGGATATAAAATGTAGACTGGCAATGGCAAGGAAAGCGTTTCTGAAGAAGAAAAATTTGTTAACATCGAGTATAGATTTGTCAGGAAGTCTTTTCTGAAAGTATTTGTATGGAGTGTGGACATGTATGGAAGTGAAACATGGACGATAAATAGTCTGGGCAAGAAGAGAATAGAAGCTTTCGAAATGTGGTGCTACAGAAGAATGCTGAAGATTAGATGGGTAGATCAAATAACTAATGAGAAGGTATTGAATAGAATTGGAGAGAAGAGAAATTTTTTAGTACAACTTGACTAGAAGAAAGGATCGGTTGGGCGGACATGTTTTGAGGCATCAAGGGATCACGAATTATTATTAGAGGGCAGCGTGGGGGGTAAAAACCGTAGAGGGAGACCAAGAGATGGATACACTGCGCAGATTCAGAAGGATGTAGGTTGCAGTAGGTACTGGGAGATGAAGAAGCTTGCACAGGATAGAGTATCATGGAGAGCTGCACCAAACCAGTCTTTGGACTGGAGACCACAACAAGGACACCTAGTATGTCCTTGTAGACAGCGTCTTTCAGCTTTTCACACAGAAAGAAGTCTACAGGTGTCTAATCCTGGGAACGGGCCGACAAAGGTACAAATCCTCTGAATCCAATCCAACGATTTGGAAACAATTCGTGAAGACAGGCTGTAGTACTTCGTATACTATGGGCTGGACACCATAATGTTGGTACCACAGATTCCTCCTGTACTGCATAGGAACGTCTTCTAGCCTTCGTCGAAGATGGTCTGTTAGGAGGCTGCGAGACTTGTGTGCGTACAATATTTCGTCTATGAAACACGGGCGTATGAGCTGATGGTTCACACGTCACACTCCAGGGACGCTAGCGTTCCACCTGACGAAGCCAACATGAATTGTCAACAGACCAATAATCCATGTGTCGGCGGTTTACCTGGCCATGATTGGTAAATGTGGCTTCATCACTAAACAGGATACATGATATATCTAGAGTACCCAGTCTTAATGCCCATATTCAGCAGTTAACACGATTCTCATAATCGTTTCCATGCAGCTCTTGATGGAGAGAGATGTGATAGGGATGAAACCTATGTCGATGGAGAATGCGTAGGTCACTTGCCTGACTGATGCCATTTCCTCGTGCAACTGTGCGGGAGCTAACGTGCGGATCAACTGCAACAGCAGCAAGAACATTAATTTCCCCCTCTTTTGTCGTCTCTTGTTTCTTTCTTTCGCGTTGTCTGCGTGTTACATTACAACTTTCACGTAACTGGTTGAAGAGATCTATAAAAAACTGCCGGAGTTCTTGACGTCTATTGGGATGTCATGCCACATGCAACGCGCAAGAACGAACTGAATGCACCGATTTTTTGGGGCTCCTTAGGCAGCTGTCCCATAGAGCTTCTACAGGCTTGTGACTTACCGTAGGCCTACCAGAAAGGGGTTCATCTTTTAACAGCTTTTCCCACCGATTAATTTTCTATCTGGTTGCTCTTCGTTCTTTACGCGACGATATTTACGTTTAACACTGGTTACGAATTCGAGTTTAGCAAGCCACAGAACACACTGAACTTTCGTCAGTACCATCTATATCTCGACTGACGTGGCCTTAGTCGCTGCTGCTACACGGCTCGTCGTGTTGCGTCATCACCTGTATGCGCACACAATCGAGCATCATATCACAGACAGTTTTAGCGGTACTGTGCTATGTGCCTAAAGTTTCAACCTTTTGTTTCGTTTCTGTTAGCCACAACAAGCGTTCAAACCTGTATCATGGCTTTACGGATGCACTATATGTAGAACGCCTTGCTCGACTATATCCCCTGACAGCGGATTCTCCAGATCTGGGAACCATCGAAACACCTTGTCACGTATTGTCAAGAGGCTAGCGTGCCCAAGCTCGCCAGCCACTACCATTAAATGAATTATAGCATAGAACTGAAATGACGTACCCATGTTATACTAGCTCAGTGTAACTCGTTGTCCAGCTGGATTACATGCCAGAGAAGGTAGGTCTGTGTACTAAATTACGCACCTTTTTTTTTTTTTTTTTTGTCATCAGTCTACTGACTGGTTTGATGCGGCCCACCACGAATTCCTTTCCTGTGCTAACCTCTTCATCTCAGAGTAGCACTTGCAGCCTACGTCCTCAATTATTTGCTTGACGTATTCCAATCTCTATCTTCCTCTACAGTTTTTGCCCTCTACAGCTCCCTCTAGTACCATGGAAGTCATTCCCTCATGTCTTAGCAGATGTCCTATCATCCTGTTCCTTCTCCTTATCAGTGTTTTCCACATATTCCTTTCCTCTCCGCTTCTGCGTAGAACCTCCTCATTCCTTATCTTATCAGTCCACCTAATTTTCAACATTCGTCTATAGCACCACATCTCAAATGCTTCGATTCTCTTCTGTTCCGGTTTTCTCACAGTCCATGTTTCACTACCATACAATGCTGTACTCCAGACGTACATCCTCAGAAATTTCTTCCTCAAATTAAGGCCGGTATTTGATATTAGTAGACTTCTCTTGGCCATAAATGCCTTTTTTGCCATAGCGAGTCTGCTTTTGATGTCCTCCTTGCTCCGTCCGCCATTGGTTATTTTACTGCCTAGGTAGCAGAATTCCTTAACTTCATTGACTTCGTGACCATCAATCCTGATGTTAAGTTTCTCGCTGTTCTCATTTCTACTACTTCTCATTACCTTCGTCTTTCTCCGATTTACTCTCAAACCATACTGTGTACTCATAAGACTGTTCATTCCATTCAGCAGATCATTTAATTCTTCTTCACTTTCACTCAGGATAGCAATGTCATCAGCGAATCGTATCATTGATATCCTTTCACCTTGTATTTTAATTCCACTCCTGAACCTTTCTTTTATTTCCATCATTCCTTCCTCGATGTACAGATTGAAGAGTAGGGGCGAAAGGCTACAGCCTTGTCTTACACCCTTCTTAATACGAGCACTTCGTTCTTGATCGTCCACTCTTATTATTCCCTCTTGGTTGTTGTACATATTGTATATGACCCGTCTCTCCCTGTAGCTTACCCCTACTTTTTTCAGAATCTCGAACAGCTTGCACCATTTTATATTGTCGAACGCTTTTTCCAGGTCGACAAATCCTATGAAAGTGTCCTGATTTTTCTGTAGCCTTGCTTCCATTATTAGCCGTAACGTCAGAATTGCCTCTCTCGTCCCTTTACTTTTCCTAAAGCCAAACTGATCGTCACCTAGCGCATTCTCAATTTTCTTTTCCATTCTTCTGTATATTATTCTTGTAAGCAGCTTCGATGCATGAACTGTTAAGCTGATTGTGCGATAATTCTCGCACTTGTCAGCTCTTCCCGTCTTCGGAATTGTGTGTATGATGCTTTTCCGAAAGTCAGATGGTATGTCGCCAGACTCATATATTCTACACACCAACGTGAATAGTCGTTTTGTTGCCACTTCCCCCAATGATTTTAGAAATTCTGATGGAATGTTATCTATCCCTTCTGCCTTATTTGACCGTAAGTCCTCCAAAGCCCTTTTAAATTCCGATTCTAATACTGGATCCCCTATCTCTTCTAAATCGACTCCTGTTTCTTCTTCTATCACATCAGACAAATCTCCACCCTCATAGAGGCTTTCAATGTATTCTTTCCACCTATCTGCTCTCTCCTCTGCATTTAACAGTGGAGTTCCCGTTGCACTCTTAATGTTACCACCGTTGCTTTTAATGTCACCAAAGGTTGTTTTAACTTTCCTGTATGCTGAGCCTGTCCTTCCGACAATCATATCTTTTTCGATGTCTTCACATTTTTCCTGCAGCCATTTCGTCTTAGCTTCCCTGCACTTCCTATTTATTTCATTCCTCAGCGACTTGTATTTCTGTATTCCTGATTTTCCCGGAACATGTTTGTACTTCCTCCTTTCATCAATCAACTGAAGTATTTCTTCTGTTATCCATGGTTTCTTCGCAGCTACCTTCTTTGTACCTATGTTTTCCTTCCCAACTTCTGTGATGGCCCTTTTTAGAGGTGTCCATTCCTCTTCAACTGTACTGCCTACTGCGCTATTCCTTTCTCTATCTGTTCATCTTCGCCTTGGGATGTCGTCATGTATACCTGAACTATCGTTGTCGGTGTTGGTCTGCCGTCGATTCTGATTAGAACAACCCGGTCACTGAACTGTTCACATTAACACACCCTCTGCCCTACCTTCCTATTCATAACGAATCCTACACCTGTTACACCATTTTCTGCTGCTGTTGATATTACCCGATACTCATCTGACCAGAAATCCTTGTCTTCTTTCCACTTCACTTCACTGACCCCTACTATATCTAGATTGAGCCTTTGCATTTCCCTTTTCAGATTTTCTAGTTTCCCTACCACGCTCAAGCTTCTGACATTCCACGTCCCGACTCGTAGAACGTTATCCTTTCGTTGATTATTCAATCTTTTCCTCATGGTAACCTCCCCCTTGGCAGTCCCCTCCCGGAGATGCGAATGGGGGACTACTCCGGAATCTTTTGCCAATGGAGAGATCATCATGACACTTCTTCAATTACAGGCCACATGTCCTGTGGATACACGTTACGTGTCTTTAATGCAGTGGTTTCCATTGCCTTCTGCATCCTCATGTCGTTGATCATTGCTGATTCTTCCGCCTTTAGGGGCAATTTCCCACCCCTCGGACAAGAGAGTGCCCTGAACCTCTATCCGCTCCTCCGCCCTCTTTGACAAGGCCGTTGGCAGAATGAGGCTGACTTCTTATGCCGGAAGTTTTCGGCCGCCGATGCAGATTATTTATCAAAATTTAGGCAGTGGCGGGGATCGAACCCGGGACCGAAGACGTTTTGATTATGAATCAAAGACGCTACTCCTAGACCACGGGTCGCACCATATACACCCTCAAATCAGCTATATATTTAATAGAGCATTATTTCTACTATACCATATTCGTGCAATACAGGTACGCTTCCTGGTGTTTCAATTTTACGGCCAACAGTGTGCATATATACTCAACAAGCTACTGTCTAGTACACAGCGTATGGTACTTCGTACCAATATTAATGGTTTTCTGTGTTGTTCCATTCGCTTATCGAGCCAGGAAAGAACAATTATCTATACACTTTTGTACATGCCGTAATCTCTCTTTTTCTCACGGTACGTACGTGATATGTAAGATGGTGACAACAGAGAAGTCACACAATCTTACTCGAATAGAAGTTTCAAATTTACCGAACGGCGTTTCGCGATATCTACGTTGCCAGCTCTTCCACTGACCTTTATTTACTTTCCTCAAGCGTGTCTGTTACACATTAAACGAGTTATACCGATTTTTTACGATCTTAATTGCACGTCTCTGAAACCGTTCGACGTCTCCTGTTAATTTAAATCTCCATCTGCATTTCCATGTACATCCATACTCTGTAAATCACTGTGAAGTACATGGCAGAGGACATTTTTCATTGTAGACCCGCCAGTTACTAAACCTTCATAGCGTTCCATTCATATACGAGGTGCGGCAATAAAGTAATGAGACTGATTTTCTTTGCAAGATGTGACAACCCTGTAGGCTTGCGTAGGCACAACATCTTGACCTTGGTCTATAAGCTGCTTCTGGTCCAAGCAGCACATCGATGCAATTGCACAGAAGTGAGTCGTTCTGTAATAAGTTAACACGTGTTTTTGCCTCTCGTCACGGAAATGGAACCGCATAATATTGCGCAATGGTATGCCATTTCTTTTTGCGTTGAATCGGGTGAAAACGTTACGACAACTTATGGTAAGCTTCAGGAGGCTTTTGGAGAGGAGGTTATGTCAAGAGCTCAAGTTTTTCGTTGGCATAAAATGTTTAGTGAAGGGAGAACGAATGTTGAAGATGAAGACAGCAGTGGACGACCATCAACCTCACGGACGGATGTCAACTTGACCAGGGTGCGTGACCTCCTACGATCTGATCGAAGATCATCAGTGAAAATGATTGCAGGAGAACTGAACATCAATCGAGAAACGGTTCGTTTAATAATAACTGAAGATCTTGGTATGAGAAACATTTGTGCAAAAATGGTCCCCAAAAATCTCACACCACAATAGTGAGAAACACGGAAAAATGTGCAGCCTATCTGTTAGAGCAAACGGAAATCAATCCAGAAATGTTGAGCCGTGTTATCACTGGTGATGAAAGTTGGTTTTTTCAGTACGATCCACAGACAAAACGCCAAAGTTCGCAATGGTGCTCAAAGGGATAACCCAGACCAAAAAAAGTTCGCATGTCAAAGTCAAAAGTGAAATGCATGCTTGTGTGCTTCTTTGATTCCAAGGAAATTGTTCATAAAGAGTGGGTGCCTCCTGGACAAAGAAATTTTAGAACGACTTCATAAAAGAGTTCTTCGTGTCCGTGCCAACATTGCTGATAATTGGATTCTGCATCAAAATAATGCGCCACCCCATACTGCTCTGTCGTACAGCAGTTTTTAACCTCAAAACAAATTTCAGTACTACCACAGCCACCTTATTCACCAGATATCGCTCCGTGCGACATTTTTCTATTTCCATGAGTCAAAACGGCGGTGAAGGGACACCATTTTCAAGCAACACAAGATGTCCAAAAAGCTGTGACGATGGTCTTGGAGGATATTACAAAAGATGAGTTCCAGAAATTTTACCATCAATGGCAGCAGCACTGGAAAAAGTGTGTGCAATCAGAAGGGAACTACTTTGCAGGAGACAACATTAAACTTGACTAAAACGGTCAGCAAATTTTTTTTTACTGTTTAAACGCTTCTGTGCGCACTGTAATTAATATAATCTTCTCCTCACGATCGCTACGGGCGCGATACTTAGGGAGTTGTAGTATATCACCTAAAGGTTTAAAGTTGGTGATGACTCCACACACCGGAGCAATAGAACAGGCAGTGTTAGTGCCTTATATACGACTGTCCTTACAGCCACACTGTTTCGCAGATCCCTTCCAACAATCATAGGTTTACACCTCCGTAACAGTGATTTATGTGTTCGTCCCGTCTCATATCACTTCTAATTATTACCCCAAATAGTTACACAAAGCGATATGCTAATCGGCCCTGTTGGGCTCTTCACTTCGTTGCAGACGTCATCTTACATTCATCAATATTTAAAGAGATCTACTAGTCGTTAACCAAGTGGAAATTTGGCTCAAGTCTCTCTGCGTTTCCTTACAGTTGTCCAACGACACTACATGGTTATTTATAGGTTCCTTCGCGGTTTCAGAAGATGATCGCGTAAAGATTGCACGTCATACAGAAAATAGACATTTATCACTGGACAGAACACATCTCCAAGTTTTAACTCCCATTCTAGCGCTCAGTATAGGCACCGTTTGCGATGCGGCAGGTGTCAACACGCGCGTGTTAATTAATGTCGTTGGCGTGAATTTCCCGGGAACGCACGAGAGCAGCCCGCATTGGAAGTCTGTTCATTGGGTTGCCTAACTGCAGGCAAGAGTTAATGTGTTGTGAAAATACGAAGTGGATGACTTGTCTTCGTGTTCTGACACACTTGTCCGTAGTGCAACTATGCAACAGCACACATTACCTGTTGAAACTTGGAGAGATGCTCCGTTCACTGATATGTGTTGTAATTTTCACACTGTCTCCTTCCCAAATCCTAGAGGTACTTGTGAATAACACCGTAATTTCCTGTGGTCAACAGAATCGTCATCGAATAGTCACAGCAGAATCGTCCAATGCAGTGATGTTGAAAGGAGTCTACTGAGACACACTTGTATGTGGCACCAGAATAAGATAAGAATATTAATAAATTAAAATGAAACTAGTATACTATAAACGATGAATTTCTGATAGGCTCGATAATGCGGATCGCTGACTGCGCGACCGCAGAGCCAAAGATACTGCTTTGTTGGAGTAAGAGACCACTGGCCACATAGTTGTAGGAAGCTGTCTGTGAGGGAAAGACGATGGAGTAGGCAGTTTTTGTGGTGTGCTGTGTCAAGCCACAAAGAGTTAGATTGATGTAGGTATGTCAATATTGTAGAACATGGAAGCAGAAGTCTTCATGCAACCAAGGTAATGATGTTAAATAATTACGATTTCTGTTTTTGCCAGTGCGTTAGTATAAATGAGTTGGGTGATAATTTGTAATTGTTGAGTAAACCGTTTTGATAAAAAGGCTAGCTAGATATTTCACTTTGTAATGTTTCTAAGATTTATCCATCATTTCAATTTTCAGCTCCTTGTATTGGGCGTGTTTGCAGTTAAAATTCTTGGATGTGAGGTCCACCAAATGTAAAGGTATTTACAAAAAGAAACGATCTGTTGTTTGAACTAAAAATGCACATAATTTTATAATCATTTAACAAAAATGTTCACATTGCAAATAAATAAAAACGAAAATCCACTGATGATGGCACAGTGGTGCCGAAACATGTTTGGGTGCTGAGAAAAACGGTGTTTTGCAAGAATTTCTAAGATTTGTTAACAGTGGTATATTTAATTTGGTGATTTGCTTTCATGTTGGATTAATGAAGTTAGATAATATTCGCTGTTTAAATCTCATTATTTGTGAATCAATTGTGAGTAATGTAACTTGAATTGTCAGATGTTTTTGAAAAGCCAAACGTAACTTGCAATATAATTTTGGTAAAAAAACTCAGAGTTAGTAACTCACCCTAATCAGAACAGCCTCCCTGTCCACGTCATATATTTCTGAAGAAGTTGGATTTTCTTAAATGTTCTCGCTTATCAGCCAAAAGAATTTCATGCGCATGTCAAGTATTATGGCCAGCATTGCACACTGCTGAGCTTGTAGCTAGCATTTATATTTTTGTGAGAGACCAGAATGTATCGCGTTCCACCGTTGCTGCTTTACAGGTAAGACAATTTAATTTATTTGTTATGTGCACAGGGACCAAAGCCATCAGTTTTGAACAGGGCCGGATGATTCAGTGCCTAAGGGGCTGAACGTATTTTGCAGTGACTGTATTTCTTTATTGGTATTGGGAGTTACATTGCCCAATCGATTCGTGTAAAGTTTTGCTAACAACAGCACAGAGTAAGCACACCACTTGCTATTAGAACACGCAACACGACAATTCGAGTTCAGTACTCATTCCACAGATCAGACATTCACTCAACGTAATTGTAAAGAAATATTTTTTAAAAAGAACGTTACCCAACGTATATTGCACGTCAAGGCTCTTCTTTGCAGCTTTCAGGCTTGATGTTTGATCCATGTTTAGGTATCTAAGAAGAGTTGAAGGAAAACCCAGGGAGTGTTATCTTAAGTTCAGAAGCTATAGAGGGCGAAGCTCATGCCATTTTATGACTCCCTGCTGGGCGTGGATTTGTAACCTAGAAATCGACAGAGGTAGTGCAAGCGTTAAATATTAGTCTATAATTCCATATCCAACCGTTCTCGTTTACGTATGCTGAGATTTGTTCCAAATAATCCTTGCTGCAAACCTCCTTGCCCCATTCCCTGTTTGCTTGGATTTGTCAGAATAAAAGTTTGCCGGCCGCTGTGACCGAGCAGTTCTAGGCGAGTTCAGTCAGGAACCGCGCTGCTGCTACGGTCGCAGGTTCGAATCCTGCCTCAGGCTTGGATGTGTGTGATGTTCTTAATTAGGTTTAAGTAGTTCTAAGTCTAGGGGACTGATGACCTCAGATGTTAAGTCTCATAGTGCCTAGAGCCATTTTTGAATAAAAGTTTTTCAGTAGCCCATTCTGCCCTTCTAGGTGAGGATTGGACGATGATAAAATATAAACGCGTAGGAATTGTTCGAATTCCCAAGGCGAGAATTAAGAACAAGGTTTTTGAAAGAGTATTTCACAGCTGTGAGGCAAACAGCGAAAATGGAAGTCAGCTATCAAGTATACCCAGTTGAAACCTTCCCGTCTCCTCTATATCTCTCTTGTTACGCAACCTTCCTTTCTACAATAACCTATGAAACTTTCCCTAAGGATTTCTATCTCTTGCTTAATAATAACAAATGAAATCTTCCCTTTGAAATTAATTCCCTTTCTCAATAATATTAAGTGCAATCTTCGCATTCAAATTTAAATGCTGCTTATTAAAAGTGATTTGCTGATTATTTCGACGAAACATAGAATGTGTCGTCGTCGTGGCCCTCAGTCGTTACCTGCAATAACGCAAAACTGTTCCTTAACTTTTTTTACTGTTACTGGATCGCCATATGACTACTACATCGAACTGCGACATGAATATACTTACTCTGTTTTACTATACTCTATTAGATGCTGGTGGGCTGTCATAATAAGTGGCTGTATTTATTACCAAAGCTGACGTTATTCTTTAATAGCAAAGCTGACGTTATTCTTTAATTAATTTGACTGAAGTTACGTAATTCATAGTTAATCTTTTTCTTGACAACAATAGAATTTTGCAAATTATGTTGATGGTTTTTGGGATGGATTATAACCAGTAATGCAATATTTCTGACAAAAATTAATTATAATCTGAATGAAATGATTTTACAAACGTTCAAATGGGACTTACTTTTTACAATAATCTTACAACTAGCATTGCGCAAACATACCTTCAGTAGTCTTGAGTTTCTCAAAAAGTAATTCAATAATATTAGTTCCTCTTATGATAACAGTTAGCTGATGTCTCTGTACATCCGTTTATAATCTCTTGTAAATCACAGCTGGCGGCTGGCAGGCACACCGCTCCTTTCAACCTCTCGCTTCAGGCCTGCTACGGACTCGCTTCACATCTCGCTTACTACCGACTTCCCACGAGCGCTTAAGTGCGGTCTTTCCCGCCAACAATGGTTTCTGGTGCAGACAACCCCTGCTACCATTACAAAATGATCAGTGCGCGGTCTTTCCCGCTCTTTTCTTAAAATGTATCCGTACGCGGTCTCTCCCGACACTTTTAAAGTTATATCAATGTGCGGTCTCTCCTGCCAACAATACTTTGGTGCAGACATTCCCTGCTACCACAATCATTTCCAACACGTCAAATATTAATTATCCCTACTTAATCCTACTAATAAAATATAAACAGCTTTCATAAATTGCGATTTGACAATAGACAATAGAAATATACACGTCTTACACAATGGAAAATGCTTCGTCTCAATGGCAGACCACTGAGTGCGGGCTGAGCAGATCTGATCTCTAGACTCTTCGCAGTTTTTAAATAGGAATCAAATATTAAGGAATCTTCCAAAGTTCTTATGTTTTCTGGCTGCTAATTCGTTCCTATCTGCTGGTGTGTAGTTGCGCATCTACAATGTAGCTCTGTGATTTTCTTAGCTTAACGAATCTGTTGTCTTATTACTGAGAAAGATTTAACGAAAAGTCACGTTTCTTTAAAAAAAACATGGACAGAAGAATCCTATACTTATTTTATTTCTTGTTATGACTTTCGTCGAGTCAAGTCATCCGTAAACACACAGTTAGTTTCCAGTGGATAAAATCTTGGAAATCACACGATATTTCGACAATACTACCATACTGCTGGAAGAACAAAACGGTTTCAGAATGGGCGATCCTATACACATGCCACTTTCGCAGTTAAGCACTTAACAGAAAAGAAAAGGGAAAATAATCCTGAAACTCATAATCATTCGTTCGAGTAAGTAGGGAAAAATCATGGGACATCATGGCTCAAAGAGTATATCCGAATCATCTAACTACAGTATTGGAATGTATATATGAAGACACAACAATTAGCGTACATGTCGGAAGCAGAAAGTACAGCAAAAAGATACATGTAAACCAACATGTATGCAGGGCTACAGCTTGTCTCCTATTCTGTTTACAATTTATGCAGATGATCTGATTAGAGAGTGGGCGCATAAAATTAAACAAGGCATTTGTATTGCATCAAATTTTACGCTTAAGACGATGCTATTTCCTGATGATCAGATTATTATGAGTAAAACTGAAGACGAGCTGCATGCAAAGAGCAGTATATATGTTACAGAAGATATGTAAGAATTATAATTTCAAGGTTTCGTAAGTAAGACAAAAACAATGGTCTTCGAAGGTAAATATACCGCTAGAACCAAATTTGTAGTCAGTGACACTATATTAGAAGAAGTGACAGGTTTTAATTTCTAAAGAACATATGACAGCTTGTTGTTGTTGTTGCTGTCTTCAGTCCTGAGATTGGTTTGATGCAGCTCTCCATGCTATTCTATCCTGTGCAAGCTTCTTCATCTCCCAGTACCTACTGCAACCTACTTCCTTCTGAATCTGCGCAGTGTATTCATCTCTTGGTCTCCCTCTACGATTTTTACCCTCCACACTGCCATCCAATGCTAAATTTGTGTTCCCTTGATGCCTCAGAACATGTCCTACCAACCGGTCCCTTCTTCTTGTCAAGTTGTGCCACAAATTCCTCTTCTCCCCAATTCTATTCAATACCTCCTCATTAGTTATGTGATCTACCCATCTAATCTTCAGCATTCTTCTGTAGCACCACATTTCGAAAGCTTCTATTCTCTTCTTGTCCAAACTATTTATCGTCCATATTTCACTTCCATACATGGCTACACTCCATACAAATACTTTCAGAAACGACTTCCTGACACTTAAATCTATACTCGATGTTAACAAATTTCTCTTCTTCAGAAACGCTTTCCTTCCCATTGCCAGTCTACATTTTATATCCTCTCTACTTCGACCATCATCAGTTATTTTGCTCCCCAAATAGCAAAACTCCTTTACTACTTTAAGTATCTCATTTTCTAATCTAATTCCCACAGCATCACCCGACTTAATTCGACTACATTCCATTATCCTCGTTTTGCTTTTGTTGATGTTCATCTTATATCCTCCTTTCAAGACACTGTCCATTCCGTTCAACTGCTCTTCCAAGTCCTTTGCTGTCTCTGACAGAATTACAATGTCCTCGGAGAACCTCAAAGTTTTTATTTCTTCTCCATGGAGTTTAATACCTACACCGAATTTTTCTTTGGTTTCCTTTACTGCTTGCTCAATATACAGATTAAATAACATTGGGGAGAGGCTACAACCCTGTCTCATTCCCTTCCCAACCGCTGCTTCCATTTCATGCCCCTCGGCTCTTATAACTGCCATCTGCTTTCTGTACAAATTGTAAATAGCCTTTCGCTCCCGGTATTTTACCCCTGCCACCTTTAGAATTTGAAAGAGAGTATTCCAGTGAACATTGCCAAAAGCTTTCTCTAAGTCTACAAATGCTAGAAATGTAGGTTTGTCTTTCCTTAATCTATTTTCTAAGATAAGTCGTAGGGTCAGTATTGCCTCACGTGTTCCAACATTTCTGCGGATCCAAACTGCTCTTCGCCGAGGTCGGTTTCTACCAGTTTTTCCATTCGTCTGTAAAGAATTCGTGTTCGTATTTTGCAGCCGTGACTTATTAAACTGATAGTTCGGTAATTTTCACATCTGTCAACATCTGCTTTCTTTGGGATTGGAATTATTATATTCTTCTTGAAGTCTGAGGGTATTTCGCCTGTCTCATACATCTTGCTCACCAGATGGTAGAGTTTTGTCAGGACTGGCTCCCCCAAGGCTGTCAGTAGTTCTAATGGAATGTTGTCTACTCTCGGGGCCTTGTTTCGACTCAGGTCTTTCAGTGCTCTGTCAAACTCTTCACGCAGTATCCTATCTCCCATTTCATCTTCATCTACATCCTCTTCCGCTTCCATAATATTGTCCTCAAGTACATCGCCCTTGTATAGACCTTCTATATACTCCTTCCATCTTCCTGCTTTCCCTTCTTTGCTTAGAACTGGGTTTCCATCTGAGCTCTTGATATTCATACAAGTGGCTCTCTTTTCTTCAAAGGTCTCTTTAATTTTCCTGTAGGCAGTATCTGTCTTCCCCATGGTGAAATAAGCCTCTACATCCTTACATTTGTCCTCTAGCCATCCCTGCTTAGCCATTTTGCACTTCCTGTCGATCTCGTTTTTGAGACGTTTGTATTCCTTTTTGCCTGCTTCATTTACTGCGTTTTTATATTTTCTCCTTGCATCAATTAAATTCAATATTTCTTCTGTTACGACAGGGTTTCTACTAACCCTCGTCTTTTTGCCTACTTGATCCTCTGCTGCCTTCAGTACTTCATCCCTCAGAGCTACCCATTCTTCTTCTACTGTATTTCTTTTCCCCATTCCTGTCAATTGTTTCCTTATGCTCTCCCTGAAACTCTGTACAGCCTCTGGTTTAGGCAGTTTATCCAGGTCCCATCTCCTTAAATTCCCACCTTTTTGCAGTTTCTTCTGTTTTAATCTACAGGTCATAACCACTAGATTGTGATCAGAGTCGACATCTGCCCCTGGAAATGTCTTACAATTTGAAACCTGGTTCCTAAATGTCTCTCTTACCATTATATAATCTATACGATACCTTCTAGTATCTCCAGGATTCTTCCATGTATACAACCTTCTTTTATGATTCTTGAACCAAGTGTTAGCTATGATTGAGTTATGCTCTGTGCGAAATTCTACGAGACGGCTTCCTCTTTCATTTCTCTCCCCCAATCCATATTCACCCACTATGTTTCCCTCTCTCCCTTTTCCTACTCTCGACTACGGTCGCAGGTTCGAATCCTGCCTCGGGCATGGATGTGTGTGATGTCCTTAGGTTAGTTAGGTTTAAGTAGTTCTAAGTTCTAGGGGACTGATGACCACAGATGTTAAGTCCCATAGTGCTCAGAGCCATTTGAACCATTTTGAACCTACTCTCGAATTCCAGTCACCCATGGCTATTAAATTTTCGTCTCCGGTCACTACCTGAATAATTTCTTTTATCTCATCATACATTTCATCAATTTCTTCATCATCTGCAGATCTAGTTGGCATATAAACTTGTACTACTGTAGTGGGCATGGGCTTCGTGTCTATCTTGGCCACAATAATGCGTTCACTATGCTGTTGGTAGTAGCTTACCCGCACTCCTATTTTTTTATTAATTATTAAACCTACTCCAGCATTAACCCAATTTGATTTTGTATTTATAACCCTGTATTCACCTGACCAAAAGTCTTGTTCCTCCTGCCATCGAACTTCACTAACTATGACAGCTATAAATACCAAAATCCTTTTAAACAAAGTACCCTGTTCCAGCAAACATGTAGCGCAATAAATAGAAGGCTAAAAACTAAAACCAGAGAACAAACCGAATGAAGCAGTACAAAGTAATGGGTGTGCCTACTTTTCTCCGTGGATCTGAAACATGGTCACTGACAAGAGCTGATAATATCAAGATAATTGGTGCCGAAATGAGATTCTTAAGAACAGTAAAACGCTCATTTCCGTGATCATAGGAAAGATTGTTTAACAGGGTCTTGCAGAAGCCAAATCTTTGTTTGTTTTCAGGTGGTTAGAATCCCACGAGCTTTGATTAGAGCTTTCCTCGGCCGTTGTCAAGTGGTAAATAACTGCCGTGTCGCCATGGCCTCGCCATTATATAGCCGCGCCGCTGGCAGTGACGTCACTGGTGCTGTCTTCCTCGCCAAATATGGTAATATTTTCGTCCCGCATCCGTCGCGCGTGCTGGAACCTCACGATGGCTGGGTCCCAGGCTGTGCTGAGCTTCAAACCGCCAACCAGCAGTGCGGCTTTAAAACGGCCAGGCCACGGCGACACGATACACATTCAGGGGAGACTTGCACAATACCGGACATCTTAGGCTTTTTTTACACAAAAACTTTTTAGACACATGTAGGAAACGGAAGTACAACAGCTTATTTATCAAAAAAGGAATAATTTTTGAAAATACAACACTTTAGCACATCGAATAAACAAATTAAAAAATGTAAAAAATGACTACTTTGAAAAACCATTTCCCTGTAGCGGACACTATACAAAGTAATTAATTACAACTGTAATTATTCACTGTTGGCTTATAAAAAATATAAAAATAAACAAACGGAACGAAATAATATAAATGCATACTGTTTATACAAGGCAGTTTTCACACTTACAGGAAAGGAGACTTTCTTGGTCCGTGTAAGCCACATTAGCCCACCCCGTACATGACGTGCACTGAACCCAATCTTCATATGTTGGTTCTCTGCAAAAAATACACTCTGTAGTGCTGTCTTCTTCGTCAGTGTCAATTTTAGAACTTGTGTTCTATGGAATATTTGTCCAGAAGTGAAGTTTTCTGTTTATTTTAACTTTTCTTTTTTTCTTTTTCTGTTCACTCGTATGAGCATGTTTTTGCATCTTCTTCTCTTTTCTTAAGATTGCTTTTGCAAGCTTCTTTTAGGATTCTTTTAATTTTGTGTCCAGCATATCTTTACAGGGACTGTCACTTAATATTGAACTTTTTTTCACTTCTTCTCTTCTTACTGACAGTTTCTTTCTCGCTTTCTCTGACACTGGAGAAATTTGGTGTACGACTGTTTGGACTAAGTAGGAAACGCAGCTTCCATGTCCACTGAAATACCCAAAAGTACTTGGAGGAGAAGCAGGAGCAGAATCTACAGTGGGAAGACTTGTTGATGCAACGCTGGGCGAGGTGGTATCTGCAGAGCATATCAGAACTGGTTCAGTCGTTGATGCAGAAGGAGTTGCAACTATAGACGCCAAAACCCGTCGACCTTGGAAGAACTGTCGGACTTTCTTTAGAGAAGCGAGCTGCAGCTAGAAAGTCCAAATCGGTAAAGACGTCTTTATTTAATGGGTGGAGCCCAGTGCAGGAAAACTCAGATGTTGCAAGGTCCGTCCTGCAAACAGCCTTGAAAGCAGTCCCAAGCAAATCAGTAATGTTCCTTTGAGTTACTTTAAGAGGGCGATATTGGTTCGTCCGAGTAGCACAGGCTTCGGTGTAAGCAGCTTCGAAGGGTCTCATTACTGTACTGACCAGTGGCTAAAGTTCGTGCATACATGAGGAGGAATGCTTCTCATATGTACATTGTTGTGTCTTGTGCACAAATCAATTGAAGTTCATTGTGTGAGTTGTGGCCATCTAAAATTATAAGAGCAGGACGATCCTTTGTTGGGTTCACATGAGCAACAAACATCTTCAGCCAAAACAAAAATGAATTTGCAGTGATTCACCAACTTTATTTACAAGCGAAGATACTCTCCTCTGGTGCATCTTTTTTAGCTCTTTAGCCATTTTCGTTCTTCCAGACACAAATACAGCGGGTGGGAACACAACACCTGTAGCGGTGATTGTTACCAGCACAGTCACATTTCTTCCTCTTTCTCCTGACGAGATTTTACTAACTAATTTTTTGCCTTTTTGGGGCAAAACCAATGAGAGAATTTTCATGACCCACTGACACAAGACTTTCGGCACAGTTTAAGATTTCCGAGGGATCAAACTTTTATTCTGGTAACATTGCCTCATACTTGTTGCAAAACTAGCCAACTTGCTTTTTATTGAAACTGACAGCCCTTTGGATACTTGTTGACTGAGGTTTTTGCAAAGAAAGTTCAGGTTGGCGGCCTATAAATTAATAGCAAAGTTTACCACCTGCTGTCTTTTTTTTCTCTACTGAATTGGTACGTAATTTTAAGGGCTCAGTCATTTCAAATAAAAATCTTAAGAATTCTTTTTTATTCATTGGCGTCATTCTGTTATCTAGGTCTACCAAATGCTCTACTAACCTTGATTCTACTTCTTCTGAAAAGGTCTGCGTGAAACAATCAGTCTGGGACTTTATTTCAACATTCGCACCCTGTTTCAAAAGCTTTACTCTCTCTGCCAAAGTGCTTTTTGGGACAAAAATGTATATAAGCCCGCCTTATTCCCGTTATGTAGGATAGGACTTGCTCAACAGCAAACTTCATGTTATCCTCGGACCAAATTCACGTCTTTATACTTTTTATCCAAGGCCACGCGGGATTAGCCGAGCGGTCTCAGGCGCTGCAGTCATGGACTGTGCGGCTGATCCCTGCGGAGGTTCGAGTCTTCCCTCGGGCATGGGTGTGTGTGTTTGTCCTTAGGATAATTTAGGTTAAGTAGTGTGTAAGCTTAGGGACTGATGACCTTAGCAGTTAAGTCCCATAAGATTTCGCACTCATTTGAACATTTTTTTCGCAGGTTCGAATCCTGCCTCGGGCATGGATGTGTGTGATGTCCTTAGGTTAGTTAGTTTAAGTAGTTCTAAGTTCTAGGGGACTGATGACCACAGATGTTAAGTCCCATAGTGCTCAGAGCCATTTGAACCATTTGAAAATTTTTTTTGTATCCAAGGCGTGAAATGTGCGGGGAAAAGGAAAAGTGGTATTAGTGTGCCTTCCAGCCGTACTAATACTGTAGTTCACGTGTCTGATACTGAGCAAGTGATGTGTGTCCAGTAACAGGCAGTTGAGTTGGTGGAAGAATATGTATTTATAATGATGAGCTAACGTTTAAAACCGAAATTCTGCTATCACTACTTTTTAACAGTGAAAGTGGTGTTGCCACAAAAAATAGCTGAACACATTCTACTCACTTGTCTCATTTAACATAGGGTGAAACCTTACAACAGGCAGCCGCCGCTCGAGTGTAATCACATCTCCCACTCGCTGCTTAGACAACACTGGCACGAAACTGGTGAGAACCGTATTGTGACCTTCAGAGAGAAAGAGCTTCACGCAAAAGAGTGTATCTGCCTGCCATCTATCGGAGTTTTTGAGAAACATGCTCTGACCAATATTGGCCAGTGATACATACTGTGCAAGTCTCCTTTACCATCTGACAGTGGCTGGAGACAGTTCAGTCGAAAACTCATGGAATTTTAACGAGGAGACCCCTCTGGAGACCTCAGAAAATTTTATTAATTCATATCACTGTCAGACCATTCATTCACACTAATTTCCTGTTCGTTTGTTTCAGCTATGGAATGGGTGTTCAGGTTCGCTGTGCCGATGACTCTGTGGCATAAATTTGAAATTCACACCACATTGTTCTTTCTCCGCACTGAGCTGGTGGTGGCAGTGCTACCCTGGTGCTTGAATTTTAGATAGAGGGCATGGTCGGTTGTGGTTTGGGCGGCACCAAGGTCGCTCTGAGGCGAACTGATGTGGCACGAGATGGAAGAGGTCAGTTACCTGCTTCCTTGGAGTTATCAATACCTCCTGGAGGCCAGCACCGAAGTCATCCCAGGGCTCATCGCCGGTGATCAGGGCTAGGGGCTGACATACCATTAACTATATCCGCTGAGATCAGGAAGATGCTCTGACACATGGGCGCTTACTCAGGGCTGGAACCAGACAGCATTACAAACTCCCATCTTAAGCAGCTACAGGCAACCCATTGGTCATCATCACCAGTAGCGTCAACAGTTTCCTCCGCCTGGGATACATTCCATCCATGTGGAAGATGGCAGAAGTTATACCAATCGCCCAACCAGGCATACATTTAAGTCAACCAGGAAATCACCACCTCTTCACCCTCTTATCTACCATGACCATGTCCTTCGAATGGGTATTACTGCAGTGACTGAAACTTGCTCTCACTACTCGTGACGTCATATGGATGGGACAAGTTGTCTTCCAACCATCCCTCTCTGCAGGGCTTCAACTGCTGCCGGTCTCAGGAAACGTCGCTAACTATGGAGAAGGCGTATGAAAGGGTCTGCAAAGAAACAATTCTCTGTCAACTACCAAACGTCCACATCTGCCCAGACTTCGTAATGGACCGCCGATTTTTCGTCAAGATTGAGGGGCAGCGATTTGCCTTCAGGTTTACAGCAAGGAATTCCACAAGGCACAGTGCCGCCCCCACAGTGTATATAATCTACGTCAAATATGTACTGATGCACAGTTCACTCGCGGTATGGTCATTCTCACCAGTAATCGACGAGTCATTGCTGTCGTCAACCTTGTGACCAACTGGGCGACCTACCGCTTCATTCAACAGAGGCGTAATTTTTAGCCATCGAAGACCCGACCTCCGTGATAGGGTAGTGTCGAGTGGAACAGAAATCACCTGTACAAACCACATTAAGTATCTCAGTGGGCATTTCGACAACAAGCTCCTCTTCCAGCTCCACCTGACTGAGAAGAGACCAAAAATGCTTGGATTAACCACCCTTGGCTAGCATGCGCATACACGTCCATACAAAGCTCTACCTCCATAAAGCTACAGTTCAGTGTTGTGTGGGCGAGCACATTCAACAGCAAACTACTGCAGGTTCTACGAAACAGATGCTTTCGGCCCATCCTTGGGGTACCCAGGTGGTCTGGGGTCCGTGACTTGCACCAGAACTTTAAAATGCTGTCTGTCAAGGAACTGGACTAACGGGGACAGTTGCCTCTGAATATTGGCACCGCTTCCAGGTACCTCGAGCTGTCGTTTAGGCTCCACAATAAAACATTATTTAAATGAAATCAACCTTCACCTCACACTGCCATGACCCCCACCACAGAAGAACTCAAGCACCACTCTGAATCTACAGCCCTTCTTACACTAAAATAACGAGTGAACCGCCCATTTCCCTGTCATCTAGGAGGTTCAGCCAGCAATATGGTAGCACTTTAGCAAACAACCATACAAAAAACTTCCTTCAGAAGCCAGTTCCAGCGCAGCTAGCAGCCCCAGACTTTGGCAGGATATCACTCGCTACAACACAGATGCCTCTCCACTCTGCATTCCACCGAGGGACCAGACACTGTCAATCTAATGGTGCCATGTTGCGAGGATTGGGATACTACTTCACCGCTCTGACAGTGTTGGACTTAGTTCTGGTTATATTTGCACGAACTTAGACAATTTCTCTTAGTCATTCGCCGAGACTTCATCAGCAAAATACAGCCCCAAGAAACTCCAAGTATTGTTATTCCATCCTTCGTAGTTTAACATCTGCCTAAGACTCTGAACTCTATCTTAGAACTTAGATTGTTTACAATAAAACTTTTTAATGGTTTGTCTGATTATTTTCGTGAGATATTTCTATTGTTGTTGTTGTTGTGGTCTTCACTCCTGAGACAGGTTTGATGCAGCTCTCCATGCTACTCTATCCTGTGCGAGCTTCTTCATCTCCCACTACCTACTACAACCTACATCCTTCTCAATCTGCTTAGTGTATTCATCTCTTGGTCTCCCTCTACGATTTTTACCCTCCACGCTGCCCTCCAATACTAAATTGGTGATCCCTTGATGCCTCAGAACATGTCCTACCAACCGATCCCTTCTTCTGGTCAAGTTGTGCCACAAACTTCTCTTCTCCCCAATCCTATTCAATACTTCCTCATTAGTTATGTGATGTACCCATCTAATCTTCAGCATTCTTCTGTAGCACCACATTTCGAAAGCTTCTATTCTCTTCTTGTCCAAACTATTTATCGTCCACGTTTCACTTCCATACATGGCTACACTCCACACAAATACTTTCAGAAACAACTTCCTGACACTTAAATCTATACTCGATATAACAAATTTCTCTTCTTCAGAAACGCTTTCCTTGCCATTGCCAGTCTACATTTTATATCCTCTCTACTTCGATCATCATCAGTTATTTTGCTCCCCAAATAGCAAAACTCATATACTACTTTAAGTGTCTCATTGCCTAATCTAATACCCTCAGCATCACCCTACTTAATTCGACTAGATTCCATTATCCTCGTTTTGCTTTTGTTGATGTTCATCTTATATCCTCCTCTCAAGACACTGTAAATTTCGTTCAACTGCTCTTCCAAGTCCTTTGCTGTCTCTGACAGAATTACAATGACATCGGCGAACCTCAAAGTTTTTATTTCTTCTCCATGGCTTTTAATTCCTACTCCAAACTTTTCTTTTGTTTCCTATAAAAAGGAAATCATGAATCCGTTGCACAACTGAGGCAATACTTTATAGGCACGCAAGCCGGTCGTGGGGAACAGTATCAAAAGGATTCTGAAAATTTAGACATTTGTATCTGAAACGTGGTATTTACTGGAATTAAGGAAAACGTGGAAGGGAGGACCCCCCAATGTAACTTTCTTTTCACACAACCTGTTTATTTAACAATATATACTACTGGCCATTAAAATTGCTGCCACAGACGCGAAATTTAACCGACAGGAAGAAGATACTGTGATATGCTAATGATTAGCTTTTCAGAGATTCACACAAGGTTGGCGCCGGTAGCGACACCTACAACGTGCTGACATGAGGAAAGTTTCCAACCAATTTCTCATACACAAACAGCAGTTGACCGGCGTTGCCTGGAGAAAAGTTGTTGTGATGCCTCGTGTAAGGAGGAGAAACGCGTACCATCACGTTTCCGACTTTGATAAAGGTCGGATTGGAGCCTATCGCGATTACGGTTTATCGTATCGCGACATTGCTGCTCGCGTTGGTCGTGATCCAATGACTGTTACCAGAATATAGAATCGGTGGGTTCAGGAGGGTAATACGGAACGCCGTGCTGGATCCCAACGGTCTCGCATCACTAGCAGTCGAGATGACAGGCATCTTATCCGCATGGCTGTAACGGATCGAGCAGCCACGTCTCGATCCCTGAGTCAACAGATGGGAACATTTGCAAGACAAGTACCATCTGCACGAACAGTTCGACGACGTTTGCAGCAGCATGGACTATCAGCTCGAAGACCGTGGCTGCGGTTACCGTTGACGCTACATCACAGACAGGAGCGCCTGCGATGGTGTACTCAACGACGGACCTGGGTACACGAATGGCAAGACGTAATTTTTTGGGATGAATCCAGGTTCTGCTTACAGCATCATGATGGTCGCATCCGTGTTTGACGACATCGCACTGAACGCACATTGGAAGCGTGTATTCGTCATCGCCATACTGGCGTATCACCCGGCGTGATGGTATGGGGTGCCATTGGTTACACTTCTCGGTCACCTCTTGTTCACATTGGCGGCACTTTGAACAGTAGACGTTAGATTTCAGGAGTGTTATGACCCGTGGCTCTACCCTTCATTCGATCCCTGCGAAACCCTACATTTCAGCAGGATAATGCACGACCGCATGTTGCAGATCCTGTACGGGCCTTTCTGGATACAGAAAATGTTTGACTGCTGCCCTGGCCAGCACATTCTCCAGATCTCACACCAATTGAAAACGTGTGGTCAGTGGTGGCCGAGCAACTGGCTCGTCACAATACGCCAGTCACTACTATCGTATTGAAGCTGCATGGGCAGCTGTACCTGTACACGCCATCCAAGCTCTGACTCGATGCTCAGGCGTAGCACGGCCGTTATTACGGCCAGAGGTGGTTGTTCTGGGTACTGATTTCTCAGTATCTATGCACCCAAATTGCGTGAAAATGTAATCACATGTCAGTTCTAGTATAATTTATTTGCCGGCCGAAGTGGCCGTGCAGCTAAAGGCGCTGCAGTCTGAGAACCGCAAGACCGCTACGGTCGCAGGTTCGAATCCTGCCTCGGGCATGGATGTTTGTGATGTCCTTAGGTTAGTTAGGTTTAACTAGTTCTACGTTCTAGGGGACTAATGACCTCAGCAGTAGAGTCCCATAGTGTTCAGAGCCATTTGAACCATTTATAATTTATTTGTCCAATGAATACCCGTTTATCACCTGCATTTCTTCTTGGTGTAGCTGTTTTAATGACCAGTAGTGTATAATGATAAACTGTTTTCTTTACAGGAATAACAAGTTTGTGAAATGAATAAGCTTTTGCAAGAGAAATCAAAACAAGAACAACATGACGATAATTACAAGGAGACCGGACCCGCAGCCCGCCCGTTATCGGGCGAAACAGCGCTGAACACAGTTTCTCTTATTAAATGCCCTTCTGCAACACACGAAAACATGTAAGCAATATTGAAGACAAGAGTGTTTCTATTACTCAAACAGATCACATATTTTTTTTTAATTTGGAAACTGTCTGTCGAAAGGTTTCTTGGTTAAGATGCACACCTATGCTTAAAGGTTAAACAAACTAGGAAACAATTATGACAATGATAATGTTTGCTTCAAAGCAAGCAACCTTTTAATTTCAATCAGCAAGCAAGGTGCGACTGGACCCCAACCCGTCCTTTTTGACGATCTTATTCTGACTAAAGCCCTGATGACAGTTGACTGTTAATATTTCGAAAGTTAAACTAGTTGTCGGTTATGAAGGCCGCTCTGAAGGAACGTTTTAAAACATTACGGATGAACACTTATTACAAGAGAACTCACTTGGCGGAACCACAAGATCAGTTAAAAAAAATACACCAATAATGATCCGGTCTTTCAAAGACAGGAACGCGCAACTTAGTGCAACCGGTAGTTCAGATTATCACAAATGCCGTTACAGTCAAGGAATTGAACGGGTTAACATCTAAATCTAACCACAAGACCCCTGTTTGCTTAACGGCAACCTTTGCCTTGGTGCAATTGTTCCGACTGTATTTCCGACCAGGAGCTGATTCATTAAAACATTAATGATCGGGTATAAAGTAGAAAGGAAGGGCACTATAACATCAGAACAAATTTTCAAATGACAACTAGTGTCTACTACAATACTAGGGGCTATATTTATGACCAAAGAGCCGACCGAGTAAAACTCTGAGGGCTTGGTAAAAACCAGAAAATAATTAACAGGTAGCGTACAGTATGACACCAATACCACGATGATTACAGAATGTTACCCCCCTTTATCAGCAAGCAGTTCAATGGGTCCACGGCACGTCGCGGTTGTTACTGAGTGGTGCCGATGACAGCCAGGTAGATGGGGGCAGCCAGGCCACGAGCGGTCGTGCGACACGAACGTTGCCAAACAACCCCGGTGAAGTACTCCGGTGTCTTTACTCTGCGCAGGCACTCCTTGCGTAGCTCGTGGTTTCGGCCGCTCGGACCTCGTGACCACCTCTTGTCGCGACGCTACCGCCATACCCCCAAACTTGGTGCCTCCTTCCTCGTTTTTTTTTTTTTTTTTCTTTATTGCATTTCGATTCCCCCCTGCAGAGAGGGGGTGGGGGCTGGCAGCAGCGTTATACGCCCTCTGCAGCCTACAGATAATGTTAAAGAACATAATGAGGAGAGATAACAATAAAACGAGGTGATGAAAGGGTGACAGCTAAAAACTGGTACATGGCGGTAAAACCGTGAAGAAAACATAAAAAAAAGAAAGAGGTCAGTGCTACTGATTGAAAACACTTAGGAAATAGACAGGCACAATTAAAAAACACGACGACAGTCTGGCTTCTGTTCGTAACACTTTAAAAAGGGGACGCACAATACCGAACACTCGCGGAAAACACTGCGCTATAGAGAACGAAGGCATATGGGTATGGGGGGGGGGGGGGGGAGGCGGGCGTGGACCCAGACAGATGAGGGGGGCCTTCCTCAGGCCAACGAACCCATATATATATATATATATATATATATATATATATATATATATATATATATATCGGCAAGCAAAGAGCTTCTGAGAACACAACCCACCGATACCAACTCTTCCTGATAGATGTCCGCAGCTCGTGGTCTCGCGGTCGCGTTTTCGCTTCCCGAGCACGGTGTCCGGGGTTCGACTCCCGGTGGGGTCACGGATTTTCACCTGCCTCGAGATGACTGGGTGTTTGTGTAAGTGGCGAGATTGGGCTGAGCAAAGGATGGGAATTTGTATGGGCACTGATAACCGCGCAGTTGAGCGCCCCACAAACCAAACATCATCATCTTCCTCATAGACACCGGCAACGGGGCCGCAAGAGGGACAGTCGATACTACCCTTGAGCTAGTGGCGCCAGACAGAACAGTCTACTAACTTAATGGCGCCACGGCTCAGTATAAATATCAGATTCCCCGTTTTAAGCACTCATTACTTACGGCAAATAAAGAGGTAGTTGTGTTGCATAAGAACACGATTTTATGTATCCTTGTTAATTGTGTCAACAGATCGTTTCGAGATGGTTTATAATCTTCGAACTCAGTATATGTTCCAAAATCCTTCTGAAAATCTCAACTTTTTTGGTTGTCATGTCGATACAGCCATTTACGAAGGTAAATGTGACTTTTTACACCATAATCAACCAATCGAGATCTTGAAATGGCCTGTAACGGCCTGAACTAGTCTACCACGTGTAATCGTAAAGTTTTAATTATCAGTTCGACAAAGTAAAGTTACCTAAACAAATTATTGTTTGTTTACAGGCAGAGCAGGTAGACAAAAATAAGGAAACACAAAAACAGAATACATTGCAATGCCTTATACGGCGTAGGAAAACCGTTGGCATTCAAAAAACAGCTTCCAATCATCTCGGAATGGATAAATACAGGTCCTGTGTGGTTTTTAATGTGAAACCTCCCCTTAGAAAAATTAATGAATTACTGTGTTGATAAACCTCTGCCTTATTTGAATTTCAAACAGCTGAGCAAAACTGAGCGTACTCAGACATTACTCTCTTTAGTTATTATGATCAACACTAAACTGACACAATATTTTCAGCGCAACGCAATCTGACTTTCAAAAATCCCTACAAAAAAATGGCCCTGACTAACAATAACCTATACCTTTCATGAATCACTTACCTCACAAAAATCTTCGTTACTCGAACTACCGCAATACAGCGAGCGCCAATACTGCCAGCTAAATAAAAGATTCTAACTACTGAAGGCACCAACTACTGGTAGGCATAGTTAGCAAATGAAAGATTTTGATAGAGAACAAACAATGTATTTACCTTAATAATATTCAAAAGTCATATATATCAGTTCATGATATCCAGCATTACAAATTTACTCTCTCTGATGGACACACGTCCAGATCGTCCGCTCTCAAAATTTTGCCATCACTCTCCCCACATTCATGACTGTTGCCGGCTCACCTCCAACTGCGCAACGCTACGCGCTGTTCACATCCAACTGCCCAACATTACAATAGCGACTGTTCCAACAATGCCAACCAGCCACAGACTTCACACAGCACAGTCAGTGATTTTCATACAGAGCGCTACGTGGCGTTACCAATAAAAAAACCTAAACAGCCTACTTACAAATGCAGTCTTATCCCATTCTTCCTGGAAGATAATGGTAAGTTCAGGTAACGACGATGATGGTAGACAGCGACCACGCACCATTGTGCCCAAAGTGTACCACAAAGGTTCAATAATACTGAAATCTGATGACTGATGGCCAGTTTAGATGTGAAAATTTATCCTTGTGCCCATAAAACCAGCCCTGGATGATGCAAGCTGTGTGAACAGGCGTGCTATCGCCTTTGATAACAATGCACGTAACCCTTGGCAGTAATGCTATGTAGCTGAATAATCATAAGTCCCATAGGACCCCACGATATGGCTGGCCAAATCATCACCGAAGCCACGCAATGGTTCACTCTTGGGACGTTAACTCTGCCCGAAGTCGTAAACAGTGTGAAACCTGACACATCCGACCAGATGACATTCTCGTAGGTCCAAGTATTATGGCTTCAGCACCTCGTTTTGCTGTTATGGGCATAACTGATGAATGGTTTTGGTATTCCAGCTCTGCCTGAAATTCCTTCCTCATGGAACTTCCTTCGTGTTGTTTTGGTACTGACAGAGTTTGCGAGTACGACATTCAGTTCTGCAGTGACTTTTGCAGCTGTCGCCCTCCGATATTTCGTCACAACCCTCTTCAGTGACCGGACACACTAACTCTCTTGCTTAAGGAAGTACCCACTGTAACGCCGGAAATGCATATCCTCCTATTTCCATCTATTGTACTATAAATTTTTTTCCTTATTTTGTTACCTGAAGATACGACATTTTTGTGTCTTTATATATTGTAATTGTTTTACTATTTATATATATATATATATATATATATATATATATATATATATATATATATATATATATGCATTTATGTCGATGTATAATTGGTTTCTTTTGTAAATACTATTTGTATTTTTACGCTGGGTCTTGCCTAGGGAAAACAATGATATCGAACGGTTACATCGATAGGTCGTGTTGAGAACCAAAGTGTTTAGGATCTTTGTTAGTGTGAACTCTGCCGCGTGGAGCGCGGGCAGAGAGAGAGTCTGGCTGGAGTATGGCGGTGGAGCAAATGTGTTGTGTGACGCTCCCGCGAGTTGCCGCGCTTCCAGGGTTTGGCAGCAGGTAATTGCGCTCGACTTGCTGTGATAGTTTCTGGCACGGTGTCGCGGACGGGAAACATTAGCAGGCACACATCAAGAGCCCGTTTCGCCAACATCCAGCTTCTGCAACAGCTATGGCCGACAATGAGTGACTGTCGCCACCTCCTCGATCGACAACTTCAAACCTTCAATCAACCAACAAGGAACACTGAAAGCACGTAAAGTTTTAGAACTGTATGGCAGACCTCAGCTTTTCAAACTATTCCATTAGCATCACTAAAATACAGCAACTTAGCATGAACCTTTGTTGCTCATTGTCCCTTCCTTTTCCGAAATGAACTCGAGTGTCGTTGAAATTCAAACGCCAACATTAAAGTAATATCATTCGATTTCACTGCTTTAATTTCAAAGTTCAGTTAAGGTATTCATAGCTGGCTACAATATTCAGATTACACAAGCACAAATTAAGAGTGCGAGTTTTGTTACCATATTTTAGCTTACCTGTGACTGCAGCTCAGCTTAGCGCGTACTAAATTTTACTATTGTTAATTGTTCAGAATCATTTAATTCAAGTTCGAAGTTAAATCTCTTAATTCTAAATTGCGTAGATTAAAGTAGCTTTTGAAATGGTTGTTGAGGTAGCCCAAGACTAACCTTGTTTTATTGAATTTCCTAGTGCTTCAGAAACAAAGTTCACTATTAATTTCAGTCACTAAATTAACTTTCAATTTTCCGGTTTTATTAATTCTTTTGCTAAATTAAATCAGAGTGTAGCGAAATTTATTACTTCTGACAAACATTCAGTTTTCACACAACACGTGTCAACCTTCAGTTGCCACGCTTTTGGGGCTAATTATATGTGCAATAACCTTTCTTTTTCAGTTATTATAGTAGTTGTCCATAGGACTCACAACCGTAATTTTCCCCAAATCTCAAATCTCTAATTAACGCCAGTTAATTGTTAACTTAACGACTGCACATTTACTTTCTTTATTAACTTTACCCTTTTTCAGAATTAATTTCCACCAGTTTCATTTGCATTTTTCCTTTCATTTAGATGTAACCCTTTCCTCCCTCTTTACCGACAGATTAACTTCGGTGACGATTGCTTTTCCCAAATTTCCATTAGGTAAACGCGATTTAATTTTTACTAAGGTCGATAAGTGAGGGGGAGGTTACACCACCGAAGAAACACCAACAGTTTGCCCTTATTCGAGTTCACTTGGCTGTAACACGATGCACTCACAACTACACAGAACAGTGTTCTGACCAGGTCTGGTTCGTGCAAAATGTCGAGGACATTACACAAGTGCCGTTCGTGGTAAATACAACAGTGCAACCTGCATGCTTGGCTAGCATCTTTATTTATGGAACCGAAACGAAATGGAGCAGCCCACCGATAGAGCGATTCATCGTGCTGTAATTTTCTGCAGCTGAAGCGGAATCACGATGCAACAATTTACGCTTTACGTGAGTGACTGGCTTATGTACAGGGAGGATATAATTAAACTTTCGCTACTTCAGCCAGAGTACACGGAAAACTGCTTCCAGTATGGGAATGATGTTCAAACTGTGCGCTGCAAGATTCGCGTTGTTAATGTCATTAATGTCTTCACTTTCCATTAGGAGTCGATTCGGGTACGGCGACTTAAGGAGGAATTCTGACCCCAAGGACCAAGGACATGCAGCGTGAGTGGCACGAGTAACTGCGACCTGCTTCGCCTACTTGTGATCCATGCTCCACGGGAGAGAGGTGCTTTGGACCCAACTATATTGATGCACGATGAATCTCCATCTCACATGGATTCACATCACTCCTCCTCAGTGCTCATGGGGTCATTTGGTTACTCCGTAACACATTTGAGTAGGTAATTTTTGAAATCCTGAAAGTCACGTAATGTAAACTCGAAAGAAAACAGAAAAAAGTGATTGCTGAATAAACTAAAAACTATTTGTACACTATTTTGTGTCTGAGTATTAATACATATGGAAAGACCATCAATGAAGTGTGATACGAACTTAAGCTACTTATTAAATTTCCCAGCAGATAAGTTTAAGATTCTGTGACTTGGTTTAAGATTCTGTGACTTGCGAAATTTTTAAACTAAATGAACGACATTTTACTGTTGTGAAGAAAACAAAATTCATACTCATATGATTTATTGATGTGCTTATACACTTTATTTGAGTATAAAAGGTAGTTAACCTTTACACATAATTTTCATTAAAATGTTTTAATACTTAATGGTACGTGTAACTTGCTTGTTAAATGAAAATGAAAATAAAAATTCCCAATACACTCCTCGTTAGTGGTACTCCAGTTAAATACAGTACTCCAGAAACTTAATTTAAGTATCCATCCAGATTTCTGGGACACTTTACATATTTCTATCAACTGGAAGATTACTGGAGTAGTCTCTTTTTTCTGATGCTGAGATCACAGAAGTCGGAATGTCTGACGTACAAGGCTATTAATCCGTTGGCTAGCCCTGACTGCACCAAAATGATCTCTCGAGTAAGCAGAGTGGTTATACTGAGATACTTTCTCACCTCCAGGCGCGGCTCTGCCGTGGGATGCGTGGACAGGGCAGTTTTGCTGAATAAGGGAAGCCACTAGGTTTTGTAAGCAACAATACCGTTACTTTATACGACACTGACTGTGAATCTATTATTCCTGGATTCATTAGGAGCCAGTGACACACACTCTATTAATAAATATACCCTATCAAATTTTCTGACGTAGTATCAAGAACAATTAATTACATCTTCAGTTATATTGGATACGAAACGGAATATCTTTCACCAATGACTCCTGCCGTCTTGGTTCAGAGGTCTTCCTCAGTTCATACAGGCGGCTGTCGGAGTTGGTGAAGGCGGAAAGCCTCGCTCGCGGGGTGGAATCTGAGCTAACTATTTGTAGTATCGTTCCCAGAACCGACCGTGGTCCTCTGGTTTGGAGCCGAGTGAAAGGCTTAAACCAGAGGCTCAGACGATTCTGCGGAGATCTGGGGTGACGCCTCCTGAGACGCGGCAAGGTAGGAGTAGGCAAAATGCAACAGGAAATAACAACATTAATGTGCTAATAGTAAACTGCAGGAGCGTCTATAGAAAGGTCGCAGATTTGCTCTCATTAATAAACGGCCACAATGCCCACATAGTACTAGGGACAGAAAGTTGGCTGAAACCAGATGTAAACAGTAATGAAATTCTAAACTCAGATTGGAATGTATACCGCAGAGACGGGCTGGACAGTGAAGGGGGAGGCGTGTTTATAGCAATAAGAAGTGCAATAGTATCGAAGGAAATTGACGGAGATCCGAAATGTGAAATAATTTGGGTGAAGGTCACGGTTAAAGCAGGCTCAGACATGGTAATTGGATGTCTCTATAGGCCCCCTGGCTCAGCAGCTGTTGTGGCTGAGCACCTGAAGGATAATTTCGAAAATATTTCGAGAAGATTTCCCCACCATGTTAGAATTCTGGGTGGAGATTTTAATTTGCCGGATATAGACTGGGAGACTCAAACGTTCATAACGGGTGGCGGGGACAAAGAATCCAGTGAAATTTTTGTAAGTGCATTATCTGAAAACTACCATGAGCATTTAAACAGAGAATCGTCTCGTGGCGATAACATATTAGACCTTCTGGTGACAAACAGACCCGAACTATTTGAAACATTTAACGCAGAACAGGGAATCAGCAATCATAAAACGGTTACTGCATCGATGATTTCAGCCGTAAATAGAAATATTAAAAAAGGTAGAAAGATTTTTCTGTTTAGCAAAAGTGATAAAAAGCAGATTTCAGAGTACCTGACGGCTCAACACAAAAGTTTTGTCTCAAGTACATACAGTGTTGAGGATCAGTGGACAAAGTTCAAAACCATCGTACAATATGCGTTAGATGAGTATGTGCCAAGCAAGATCGTAATAGATGGAAAAGAGCCACTGTAGTACAACAACAGAGTTAGAAAGCTGCTGCGGAAGCAAAGGGAACTTCACAGCAAACATAAACATAGCCAAAGCCTTGCAGACAAACAAAAATTACTCGAAGCGAAATGTAGTGTGAGGAGGGCTAAGCGAGAGGCGATCAATGAATTCGAAAGTAAAGTTCTATGTACTGACTTGGCAGAAAATCCTATGAAATTTTGGTCTTACGTCAAAGTAGTAGGTGGATCAAAGCAAAATGTCCAGACACTCTGTGATCAAAATGTTTCTGAAACAGAGGATGACAGACTAAAGGCCGAAATACTACATGTCTTTTTCCAAAGCTGTTTCACAGATTGCACAGATTGCACTGTAGTTCCTTCTCTAGATTGTCGCACAGATGACAAAATGGTAGATATCGAAATAGACGACAGAGGGATAGAGAAACAATTAAAATCCCTCACAAAAGGAAAGGCCGCTGGACCTGATGGGATACCAGTTCGATTTTACACAGAGTACTCGAAGGAACGTGCCCCCCTTCATGCAGCGGTGTACCGTTGGTCTCTAGAAGAGCGTAGCATTCCAAAATATTGGAAAAGGGCACAGGTCATCCCCGTTTTTAAGAAGGGACGTCCAATAGATGTGCAGAACTATAGATCTATATCTCTAACGTCGATCAGTTGTAGAATTTTGGAACACGTATTATGTTCGAGTATAATGACTTTTCTGGAGACTAGAAATTTACTCTGTAGGAATCAACATGGGTTTCGAAAAAGACGATAGTGTGCAACCCAGCTCGCGCTGTTCGTCCACGAGACTCAGAGTGCCATAGATACGGGTTCCCAGGTAGATGCCGTGTTTCTTGACTTCCGTAAGGCGTTCGATACAGCTCCCCACAGACGTTTAATGAACAAAGTAAGAGCATATGGACCATCAGACCAATTGTGTGATTGGATTGAAGAGTTCCTAGATAACGGAAAGCAGCATGTCATTCTCAGTGGAGAGAAGTCTTCCGAAGTAAGAGCGATTTCAGGTGTGCCGCTTTTCACAATATACATAAATGACCTTGTGGATGACATCGGAAGTTCACTGAGGCTTTTTGCGGATGATGCTGCGGTATATCGACAGGTTGTAACAATGGAAAATCATACTGGAATGCAGGAGGATCTGCAGCGAATTGACGCATGGTGCAAGGAATGGCAATTGAATCTCAATGTAGACAAGTGTAATGTGTTGCGAATACATAGAAAGAAAGATCCCTTATCATTTAGCTACAATATAACAGGTCAGCAACTGGAAGCAGTTAATTCCATAAATTATCTGGGAGTACGCATTAGGAGTGATTTAAAATGGAATGATCATATAAAGTTGATCGTCGGTAAAGAAGATGCCAGACTGAGATTCATTGGAAGAATCCTAAGGAAATGCAATCCGGAAACAAAGGAAGTAGGTTACAATACGCTTGTTCGCCCACTGCTTGAATACTGCTCAGCAGTGTGGGATCCGTACCAGATAGGGTTGATAGAAGAGATAGAGAAGATCAAACGGAGAGCAGCGCGCTTCGTTACAGGATCATTTAGTAATCGCTAAAGCGTTACGGAGATGATAGATAAACTCCAGTGGAAGACTCTGCAGGAGAGACGCTCAGTAGCTCGGTATGGGCTTTCGTTGAAGTTTCGAGAACATACTTTCACCGAGGAGTCAAGCAGTATATTGCTCTCTCCTTCGTATATCTCGCGAAGAGACCATGAGGATAAAATCAGAGAGATTAGAGCCCACACAGAGGCATACCGACAATCCTTCTTTCCACGAACAATACGAGACTGGAACAGAAGGAAGAACCGATAGAGATACTCAAGGTACCCTCCGCCACACACCGTCAGGTGGCTTGCGGAGTATGGATGTAGATGAAGATGTAAATGTAGAAACAAAAGTTTGGAGGAAATTATTTTCAACTAAACCGTATATCATTAGTAAGAAAACAAGTAGAAAACTTACTTGCAAGGAACTTTTCAGTTTCGTGGATTTACTTCTTTATTATTGTAGTCTACATATGGAGTTTGTTTCGCTATCGCTGTTACACTTATAGAGGGTGATTCAGTTGCCCCTACCGAACAATTTTATGCAACCCGCACTACGTCTGTATCCAAATGCTACCCAGACAGCCGACGGCCACATGATGGACATAACTAACGTCTCAGAACTTTGGGCTACTGTCAGCGATACACCTTCCTTCTGCCACACTTATACAAGTGTCTCCAGTCTTTCTTTGTGTAACTAGCCCTGTAAACAGGTTTTGGATGTTTCTGTAAGTTTATTCTGTTGTTTAGCACTTAATCTTTCATAAATGATTCACGAACGTTTCCTTATGAATTGTGCTTCAACATGGAAAAAACAGGAGATATCAAAATGAGAAGCGTGGAAATAGCAACTTTCCAGCACATAATTCAATGAAAAGATCAATATATGACTCGCCGCGTTAACGTGCTGAAGTAGTTTCATAAACAAAATTTGTTCAGTAGGTCTAAGATGTCTTCACATACTTTATTACTTCTTCTGCGGCATCTTGACAATGTACCTTACATCTCCAGAGATCACTGTCCAACAACATCGTTGTAACACGTCAGTTGCATAAAACGACAGCGCTGGGGGCATTATACACTCCTGGAAATGGAAAAAAGAACACATTGACACCGGTGTGTCAGACCCACCATACTTGCTCCGGACACTGCGAGAGGGCTGTACAAGCAATGATCACACGCACGGCACAGCGGACACACCAGGAACCGCGGTGTTGGCCGTCGAATGGCGCTAGCTGCGCAGCATTTGTGCACCGCCGCCGTCAGTGTCAGCCAGTTTGCCGTGGCATACGGAGCTCCATCGCAGTCTTTAACACTGGTAGCATGCCGCGACAGCGTGGACGTGAACCATATGTGCAGTTGACGGACTTTGAGCGAGGGCGTATAGTGGGCATGCGGGAGGCCGGGTGGACGTACCGCCGAATTGCTCAACACGTGGGGCGTGAGGTCTCCACAGTACATCGATGTTGTCGCCAGTGGTCGGCGGAAGGTGCACGTGCCCGTCGACCTGGGACCGGACCGCAGCGACGCACGGATGCACGCCAAGACCGTAGGATCCTACGCAGTGCCGTAGGGGACCGCACCGCCACTTCCCAGCAAATTAGGGACACTCTTGCTCCTGGGGTATCGGCGAGGACCATTCGCAACCGTCTCCATGAAGCTGGGCTACGGTCCCGAACACCGTTAGGCAGTCTTCCGCTCACGCCCCAACATCGTGCAGCCCGCCTCCAGTGGTGTCGCGACAGGCGTGAATGGAGGGACGAATGGAGACGTGTCGTCATCAGCGATGAGAGTCGCTTCTGCCTTGGTGCCAATGATGGTCGTATGCGTGTTTGGCGCCGTGCAGGTGAGCGCCACAATCAGGACTGCATGCGACCGAGGCACACAGGGCCAACACCCGGCATCATGGTGTGGGGAGCGATCTCCTACACTGGCCGTACACCACTGGTGATCGTCGAGGGGACACTGAATAGTGCACGGTACATCCAAACCGTCATCGAACCCATCGTTCTACCATTCCTAGACCGGCAAGGGAACTTGCTGTTCCAACAGGACAATGCACGTCCGCATGTATCCCGTGCCACCCAACGTGCTCTAGAAGGTGTAAGTCAACTACCCTGGCCAGCAAGATCTCCGGATCTGTCCCCCATTGAGCATGTTTGGGACTGGATGAAGCGTCGTCTCACGCGGTCTGCACGTCCAGCACGAACGCTGGTCCAACTGAGGCGCCAGGTGGAAATGGCATGGCAAGCCGTTCCACAGGACTACATCCAGCATCTCTACGATCGTCTCCATGGGAGAATAGCAGCCTGCATTGCTGCGAAAGGTGGATATACACTGTACTAGTGCCGACATTGTGCATGCTCTGTTGCCTGTGTCTATGTGCCTGTGGTTCCGTCAGTGTGATCATGTGATGTATCTGACCTCAGGAATGTGCCAATAAAGTTTCCCCTTCCTGGGACAATGAATTCACGGTGTTCTTATTTCAATTTCCAGGAGTGTATTAACCTTTTCAATGGGTTATATACCGGAAAGTTGTTACTCCCACACTTCTCATTCTGATACCTCCCGTTAATTTAGTTTTCCCGAAGGCAACGTTTCTGAACCATCTACGAAAGATTAGCTCCTATAAACGGAATAAAATTACAGAGACATCCAAAACCAGTATAACTACACTGCTAATTACACAAAGAAAGATTGGAAACGCTTCTGTGGGTATGACAGATGTAAGGTATACCCTGCTCCAGAAATACTTTGTAACACATGGCCAGTCCTCACTTGTATCTTTTACGGTATGATTCTGTTTGCTAGCACCCGCCCAAAGCCCTGTGAGGGAGCTTGTATCCGCTAGGTGGCTGTTGCCTGTCTGGTTACCGTTCCTGGTGCAGACGTAGTGTGGGTTGCACGGAATGGATTGGTGGGGGCAGATGAATTACACTGTGTACATGTGTATTTCTAATTCCTTTTTTTCTTTCTGACACTAACTTAGTTATCGTCTGAAGGAGACATTCCCACACAGCTTAAAGAATGAGAGAAGTTCTATAACCAAGGTGAAACAGTGTGCTTCCTGCGATTAGTGAAATTCTCGTTGCCAACAGCTGATGGCAACAACATACTCTAGCGGTAAAACTCTGTTACGTTGAGAACCCTGCAAGTCAGTGACACACGGAGTTTCAAAACCAAAGCAAATAGTTACGATCCCTTCTCGCCCAATGCACAGAGCACACGTATGCGATATCCACGCACAATGACGTATCTACCCATCAACCTTCTTTTTGACACGTAAACGGAACTGCCAAAAAGAGTAAGTTACAGGGTTTTAAAACTAAGTGATTCATTTGGAAAAACCGAATCATTCGCCATTCGTTGTAAACTGCGTAGCTACCAAGATCACCAGATTTGAGCTCGTGTGATTTCTGACTGTGGGGTTACCTGAAGGAAAGGGTTTTTCAACAGGACAGTGACACACGTTGGAGGTTGAAGATGAGCATAGGGAGGGAGGTGGTCAACATCGCACGTGACATCTTTCGGGCTGTAGTAGAGCAATTTCTAGTGCGATTCCATGCTGTCGTAAATGCACACGGTCGTCAAATTGAGCAATGTTTGCAATATGAAACGTAAACATGATAATTAACAAATTTTACCCCTTCCTACATCTACATCTACGTAATTATCCTGCTATTCACAATAAAGAGCCTGACAGAGGGTTCAATGAACCATCTTCAAGCTGTCTGTCTGCCGTTTTACGGTCGAACGGCGCGCGAGAAAAACGAGCTCTAAATTTTTCTGTGCAAGCCCTGATTTCTCTTATTTTATCGTGATGATCGTTTCTCCCTTTGTAGGTGGGTGCCAACAGAATATTTTCGCAATCGGAGGGGAAAACTGCTGACAGAAATTTCATGAGGAGATCCCGTCGCAACGAAAAATGCCTTTGTTTTAATGATTGCCGTTCCAATTCACGTATCATGTCTCCCCTGTTTCGCGATAATAAAAAACGAGCTGCCCTTCCTTGAACTTTTTCGATGACCTCCGTCAGTCCCACGTGATGCCGATCCCATACCGCACAGAAATATTCCAGAATAGGGCGGACAAGCGTGGTGTAAGCAGTCTCTTTAGTAACCTGTTGCACCTTCTAAGCGTTCTTCCAATGAATCGCAGTCTTTGGTTTGCTCTTCCCACAACATTATCTATGTGATCGTGATCGTTCCAATTTAGGTTATTTGTAATTGCAATCCCTAAGTTTTGTTGTTGAATTTACAGCCTTCAGATCCGTGTCATTTATCGCGTAATCGAAATTTAGCGAATTTCTTTTAATACTCATATGAATAACTTCACACTTTTGAAATTTCCTGGCAGGTTAAAACTGTGTGCCGGGCCGAGACTCGAACTCGGGACCTTTGCCTTTCGCGGGCAAGTGCTCTACCAACTGAGCTACCCAAAAACGACTCACGTCCCGTCCTCACAGCTTTGCTTCTGCTTTTTTCTTGTTATGAGTATTGTCCACTGATGAGATGTCAACTGAGAGAAGGCATACCTCTATTTATATGTTTTTCCTGAGATAAATCAGATGATGCCACCAGCATTATTATCTATGTTTCTGTTGTTTACCTATACGTAGTATTTTTCTAAACAGTTTGAATATGCCCTGCTATTTAATCTACTGTGGTACATCTATGTAATTCGCCACTGGTTCAATTGTGCTATTTAGGTAAGCGCCCTAACTGGATGCTGTAGATTTTTTTACTATTCGATTTTGCATAAGCATGCATTTCCAGATGTTTAGACGAACCTCTGCGTCTTCTCAATATAATTCTTCTCATGCAAGTTAGCCTGGATGTTTTTTTTTCTCTCTGCTTTAGTGGTAGCACATCTTCGCGTGACTTGAGCCTGTTGCATAATTTTCTTTATTATTTATTTCTTCACAGTCCTCTCTAACAGCCCAGTTTCTTATGTTTCAACTATCTGATTAGTCATGCAACGATGTTAGATTTTTCTTCGTTTTTTTCTCTTTATAATATGTTACAATCTTGCACTTATGATTTATGTTATTTACTGAGTCCTCCTTCATATGAGATAGCTTGGAAACTATTTACTATAAATTCTGGCACGTATTTGACAGTGCTGAACATCTTTGGCTTGGTTCAGATACGACATACTTAAAACATACCATGACAATCAATGTATTGTATGCGCGATTGACATCATTAGGACTCTCATCAGAAATGAAACATGAGGCTGTCTATCAAATGTTGATAGCATGTTTGTTTTAACCTTGGTAAATCATTAGATCTCACAACTTTTTGACTGCGCTATGAACTGTAATACACAGATATTCTAGTACATCGTCTGTCAGTTAAATTAAAATCTCTGTCTCTTACGAGTGTAGAAAGCGATTGGCGACATTATACAGTACGACACGTTAGTTATAGTGGCGGCTGCTCATAACCTATAATATATCACGTGACTTGTAAAGAAAGTCGTATATCACGTCTAGGTTCATTATCTCAGTAATAGCTCTTTTCCCACATAGATTTAGCATTTGTTACGTATGAAAGTAAGTAAATGTACAGATTGCAAACTGTAGAAAATTTCTAAAACAACAGAAAATAAAATAAAATTTATGTCTTATTGCTAACAGTAGCTGCTGAATATTGGCTTTAGTATGATATAAAATAAAGAAAAGTTTTTATTTGATCCTCACACATTACTAATAGGGCATCAGTTATTAATTAGAAATAAAAGAAAACGGGCTATAAGAAAGAATCCAGCAAATACCACTACATTGGTGTCCAAAATTAAACAACAAAGGGAAATTTTGCAAGGTTGCATTTACTTTGCCACAAAACAGTATAACAGGTGATAGTGAAGCAGGAACAATGTAAGGAATACAGAACGTACACAACTGCAACATGCACAACGGTAGAAGAATATGTTCTCCGTTTCTTTCAATTTACCGGATCTGCGCGCACATTCTGACGACTGGTTAATGTGCTCAGTATCGGGTATGACCACCTCTGGCAGCAATACGGGACTGAAAACGACGGTGCATGCTGTGAATGATGTCATAAATCTCGTGTTGACGCAATAACGCCGATTCTTCGTGCAGAGCCACTCACAAGTCTTGGAGAGTGGTAGGTGGATGCTGACGTGAGGCAACCCGTCTCCATAATACACCCCAGATATGCTCTATGGGATTCAAATCAGCAGAGTGAGCAGGCGACGCCATGCGTGCAATATCTTCCGTTTTCAAGAAAACATCAACCAGCTGTGCCCTATGAGGTCGAGCGTTACCGTCCTTCGATGCAAAGCATGGGCTCACAGCACCTCGCAACAACCGCTCATGAGGTCCCGAGATCTCGTCACCATACCTGACACCAGTTAAACTTTCCCCATTCACCAATACAATTTCATGAGGAGGTTTTCGAGTGATTAACATAACCGCTGCCCACACCATAAAGAATCCTCTTCGATGTTGGTTTCTTTCCATAATTTTTAATCGTGTTCCACTTTTCCTTCAGATGAAAATCTGCATCTACATCCATACTGCGCAAGCCACCTGACAGTGTGTGGCGGAGGGTACCTTGGGTTCTCCCTTCAATTCCAGTCTCGTATTGTTCGTGGAAAGAAAGATTGTCGGTATGCCTCTGTGTGGGCTCTAATCTCTCTGATTTTATCCTCATGGTCTCTTCGCGAGATATACGTAGGAGGGAGCAATATACTGCTTGACTCCTCGGTGAAGGTATGATCTCGAAACTTCAACCAAAGCCCGTACCGAGCTGCTGAGCGTCTCTCCTGCAGAGTCTTCCACTGGAGTTTATCTATCATCTCCGTAACGCTTTCGCGATTACTAAGTGATCCTGTAACGAAGCACGCTGCTCTCCGTTGGATCTTCTCTATCTCTTCTATCAACCCTATCTGGTACGGATCCCCACGCTGGTGAGCAATATTCAAGCACTGGGCGAACAAGTGTACTGTAACCTCCTTCCTTTGTTTTCGGACTGCATTTTCTTAGGATTCTTCCAATGAATCTGTCTGGCATCTGCTTTACCGGCGATCAGTTTTATATGATCATTCCATTTTAAATCACTCTTAATGCCTATTCCCATATAATTTATGGAATTAACTGCTTCCAGTTGCTGACCTACTATTTTGTAGCTAAATGATAAAGGATCTTTCTTTCTATGTATTCGGAGCACGTTACACTTGTCTACATTGAGATTCAGTTGCCATTCCCTGCACCATACGTCGATTCGTTGCAGATCCTCCTGCATTTCAGTACAATTTTCCATTGTTACAACCTCTCGATATACCACAGCATCATCCGCTAAAAGCCTCAGTGAACTTCCGATGTTATCCACAGGGTCATTTATGTATATTGTGAATAGCAACGGTCCTACGACAGTCCCCTGTGGCACACCTGAAATCACTCTTGCTTCGAAAGACTTCTCTCCAATGAGAACGACATACTGCGTTCTGTTATCTAGGAACTCTTCAATCCAATCACACAATTGGTTTGATAGTCCACATGCTCTCACTTTGTTCATTAAACGACTGTAGGAATCCGTCGAGAATCACTCTCCAGACTAAATCGGGACACGCATGTGAAAAGAACAGTGGCCCATTGTTTGACCTTCCAGGGCATGTTGACGACTCCACTCTAGATGTTCCCTTCTGTGAAGACGCGTTGGTGGCACACATACATCAAATCTCCGACAGTAAAGGCCACTCTGCCGAATCCTTCTGTACACCGTTTGCCTCGATACAACACGTCCATTGGATGCTGAGAGGTCAGATGCCAGTTGCCGTGCAGTAGTAAGGCGGTACCGTCGTACCTTTAAGCCAAATAACGGTCCTCTCTTTCTGATGTTACATGTACTCAGTCCTGTCCTGGTCGTTCTCTATAAACTGTCGCCTCATCCGAGGAACAACAAAACGATTTACATTGAGCCATCGGGCCAAATGAGTTTGCGTCTGTCCAGTGCTATGGCCGTCCACAGCAGAGTCTGGTAGGCGTCTTCTGTGTGCCACAATCCACCATGTGTGACTGTGTACATACCGACTACCCGGCAAACACAACCCGTTCGATAGGTGCCCCTATGTCATCGTTGGCGCGGTTGTGCGTTGACCGAAAGGCCGTCTCCCGTGCAGAACACGATCGTACGGACATCTGTTTACAAGTTTGCATGATCGGGGAAATAGCGGTCTGTTGCTTTTATTTTGGACACCAGTGTATTTGGGCAGTAAAATATCTGGTTCCGAAGCAGAGAGCTTTAAAATGTAGACTCACAATGACAAGAAAAGCGTTTCTCAATAAGAGAAATTTTTTAATGTCGAATACAGATTTAAGTGTTAGGGAATCTTTTCCTGAAGCAACACTACTGGCCATTAAAATTGCTACACCACGAAGATGACGTGCTACTGACGCGCAGTTTAACCGACAGGAAGAAGATGCTGTGATATGCAAATGATTAGCTTTTCAGAGCATTCACACAAGGTTGGCGCCAGTGACGACACCTACAACGTGCTGACATGAGGAAAGTTTCCAACCGATTTCTCATACACAAACAGCAGTTGACCGGCGTTGCCTGGTGGAACGTTGTTGTGATGCCTCGTGTAAGGAGGAGAAATGCGTACCATCATGTTTCCGACTTTGATAAAGGTCGGATTGTAGCCTATCGCGACTGAGGTTTATTGTATCGCGACATTGCTGCTCGCGTTGGTGAGATCCAATCACTGTTAGAAGAATAATGAATCGGTGGGTTCAAGAGGGTAATACGGAACGCCGTGCTGGATCCCAACGGCCTCTTGTCACTAGCAGTCGAGATGAGAGGCATCTTCGTTTTTTTCGGATGAATCCAGGTTCTCTTTACAGCATCATTATGGTCGCATCCATGTTTGGCGACATCGCGGTGAACGCATGTTGGAAGCGTGTAATCGTCATCGCCATACTGGCGTATCACTCGGCGTGGTGGTATGGGGTGCCATTGGTTACACGTCTCAGTCACCTCTTGTTCGCATTGACGGAACTTTGAACAGTGGACGTTACATTTCTGTTACGACTCGTGGCTCTACCCTTCATTCGATCCCTGCGAAACCCCACATTTCAGCAGGATAACGCACGACCGCATGATGCAGGTCCTGTACGGGCCTTTCTGGATACAGAAAATGTTCGACTGCTCCCCTGGCCAGCACATTCTCCAGATCTCTTGGCCGAGCAACTGGCTCGTCAAAATACGCCAGTCACTACTCTTGATGAACTGTGGTATCGTGCTGCATGGGCAGCTGTACCCGTACACGCCATCCAAGCTCTGTTTGACTCAATGCCCAGGCGTATCAACGCCGTTATTACGGCCAGAGGTGGTTGTTCTGGGTACTGATTTCTAAGGATCTATTCACCCAAATTGCGTGAAAATGTAATCACATGTCAGTTCTAGTATAATATATTTTTCGAATGAATACCCGTTTATCATCTGCGTTTCTTCTTGGTGTTGCAATTTTAATGGCCAGTAGTGTATTTGTCTGGAATGTGAAGTGAAACGTGTGCGTGGAACAGTTTAGACAAAAGAAGAATAACAGTTTTTCATATGTGGTGCTACATAAGATTGCTGAAAACTAGACGGACAGATCATGTAACTAATGAGAGGTACTGAATAGAATTGGGGAGAAAAAAATTTGTGGCACAACTTGACTAAAAGAGACTAAAAGAGACCTGGTAGGACACATACTGAGGTATCACGGGAACACCGTTTTAGTACCGGAGGGAAATGTGAGAGGTAAGAACTGTAAAGGGAGCCCTAGAGATGATTACAGTAAGCAGGCTCAAAAGGATGTAGGTTGCAGCAGGAATTCGGGGATGAAGGAATATGTATTAGACAGAGTAATACGGAAAGGTGGACCAGACCAGTCTTCGGAAGGAAGACCACAGCAACAGTTTTATAACAATTTTTTTTTTCATTTCCTTGCTTTCCGCGAAGCAAACTCACTGGTTCCGTCATTTGAAGTCATCTTAACAGTTGTGTCTCATTCTGTCGACAAGATAGCGAAATCTGAGAGTCTTCTTTTATCCACAATCTGTCTTAACTAGTGATACTTTCACCTTCAATTTTCTGGAACTGCGTCTAGAGGATGCTGCAGTGACTTGACATTACAAATACTCTCAAAACTATTTCCTGTATTTCCTTTCTTAGTTTCTCCACCGTCGCGTCTCGGTCCATTTCTCAATCGGCAGAAATCGGATAAACCGGAAACCTTCTGTCAAATAGCATATTTGCTTCGGCACTCGCTCGCCGACCTTTGAAGTACTACACTGCCGTAGCGAAGCAGCTGCAAGAACTCCACTTCTCAAAACGATTGAGCTATGTAGACGTCAGTCCGCAGCTCGTGGTCGTGCGGTAGCGTTCTCGCTTCCCGCGCCCGGGTTCCTGGGTTCGATTCCCGGCGGGGTCAGGGATTTTCTGTGCCTCGTGATGAATGGGTGTTCTGTGATGTCCTTAGGTTAGTTAGGTTTAAGTAGTTCTAAGTTCTAGGGGACTGATGGCCATAGATGTTAAGTCCCATAGTGCTCAGAGCCATTTGAACAATTTTTGTGTAGACGTCAGCTGTATGAACCAAACGCACAGTTGCCACATAAATTATGCTAGCGATAGAAATCTGTTCGGCAGTATTTGTTTCTTCGTGATGCTACTTGGTCGAAGTGGCGCTGTAGAAGTGAACTTCTCACAGGTAGAAGGGGGAAAGAGAACTCACGACCCTTCCCAATACAGTCTCGAACCATCTGTCTTGTTTTTTTTTCGTCACGCTTTAAGTCGTTACGTACTTGAAACCATGGAGGGGGTATAGCCTTGACCTGGTGGTGTCACTGGCGCTTCTCATCGCTTTTGTTTAGCGAGACGTCGATTTTAGCTGTGTAGTTAGTGTTTTCCCATACAGGAGTGCAAGTCTCAACAGCGAAGTACGCAAGCGTTGATGCCATATTGTACAGCGTACGTGAATCTGCACACATTTTACTTGCTCTTTCTACCGAGTGACTCTATCTGACAACCAAATGTTATACATTTTATTGCATTACTTTGATGTCTTCTGTATTGAACACTAAAAACACTTCAGAATCATTTGAAACTAAATAGAAACAGGTTGCATAAATTACATTACTACTTACCTACACAGTAGCAGAAGAAATGTAGATTAGTGCTGCTACGAGTGGCAACCCAGCCACTCGCTCTTGAGCAAGGCAGTATGGGACCACTGTCAGTTGACTGCTTATTTACTGAAACTTCAATGTTATTTCTATTGACACTACAAGCATCTAGTAGTCAAAAAGCAGCAAAGGAAGAAACAAGAAAAGTGAAAAATGAAAGAAGAAGAACCGAACAGAAAAAAGAGAAAATGAGTAAAATGAAGTGTTAAAGGGATTGTCGGTGCCCGACATTAAAGAACGGGCCCGTTTGCATCAGAAATGAAGTTTGTATTTTGGCGTAGCAGTCTCTCTGTAAACTCGTACTCTGCCACAGCTGGCCGACAGAACCGTGGGAGAGAGAGAGCTGACTCTGAAGTCAAGTTTCATTTTGCTCCCTCATGGTCTTTCTTATTCTCTTTCTCTTTGTCTGACTGTCTCCTACTTTCTTTACGGTGCTGTGGTTCTAGTGTAGCATGTTTTTTGAGTACCGAGAACTAGTGTTGTCGGTCTCTTTACCGGATGCGACAAAATGCATTCTTCCCACAGGCCTGTGTCGCAGAGTGACGAGTTCCGGCCATTACGTGCTTCCTACACCGCGGCCCAGTTCCGTCTTCTGGGAAGATACCGGACTGTGCGTGCTACAGGCGCAGCAGGAGTCTCACCTGCGTTTTCTACGCGGCAACAACGCCGGGTGGGAAGTCGGAGGGCGCAGAGAAAGCTGTCCCGACGACGGAAGGTAGTCAAGCCCTAATCATATTATGAAGGTTGAATTTTTTGTTGGAGATCATAAATGACCTGCCGCCAATGGCAGCCACGTCTGAGATGAGAAATGTTACTCTGTAAAGCCGGTGAACACTGGAATATAAGGGCGCCGCCGGACTGCACAGAAATACAATACGCAGATCTGCAATTCATATTGAGAACAGTTACCGAACGTACTTAAAACACCACGATGTCAATCGTAAAATTTCGATACACCTCTGTACTGCAGCGCTATTGAAAAAGAGGGAACAGATTTCAAACATCTACATCTACATCTACATTTATACTCCGCAAGCCACCCAACGGTGTGTGGCGGAGGGCACTTTACGTGCCACTGTCATTACCTCCCTTTCCTGTTCCAGTCGCGTATGGTTCGCGGGAAGAACGACTGTCTGAAAGCCTCTGTGCGCGCTCTAATCTCTCTAATTTTACATTCGTGATCTCCTCGGGAGGTATAAGTAGGGGGAAGCAATATATTCGATACCTCATCCAGAAACGCACCCTCTCGAAACCTGGCGAACAATCTACACCGCGATGCAGAGCGCCTCTCTTGCAGAGTCTGCCACTTGAGTTTATTAAACATCTCCGTAAAGCTATCACGGTTACCAAATAACCCTGTGACGAAACGCGCCGCTCTTCTTTGGATCTTCTCTATCTCCTCCGTCAAACCGATCTGGTACGGATCCCACACTGATGAGCAATACTCAAGTATAGGTCGAACGAGTGTTTTGTAAGCCACCTCCTTTGTTGATGGACTACATTTTCTAAGCACTCTCCCAATGAATCTCAACCTGGTACCCGCCTTACCAACAATTAATTTTATATGATCATTCCACTTCAAATCGTTCCGCACGCATACTCCCAGATATTTTACAGAAGTAACTGCTACCAGTGTTTGTTCCGCTATCATATAATCATACAATAAAGGATCCTTCTTTCTATGTATTCGTAATACATTACATTTGTCTATTAAGGGACAGTTGCCACTCCCTGCACCAAGTGCCTCTCCGCTGCAGATCTTCCTGCATTTCGCTACAGTTTTCTAATGCTGCAACTTCTCTGTATACTACTGCATCATCCGCGAAAAGCCGCATGGAACTTCCGACACTATCTACTAGGTCATTTATATATATTGTGAAAAGAATTGGTCCCATAACACTCCCCTGTGGCACGCCAGTGGTTACTTTAACGTCAGTAGACGTCTCTCCATTGATAACAACATGCTGTGTTCTGTTTGCTAAAAACTCTTCAATCCAGCCACACAGCTGGTCTGATATTCCATAGGCTCTTTCTTTGTTTATCAGGCGACAGTGCGGAACTGTATCGAACGCCTTCCGGAAGTCAAGAAAAATAGCATCTACCTGGGAGCCTGTATCTAATATTTTCTGGGTCTCATGAACAAATAAAGCGAGTTGGGTCTCACACGATCGCTGTTTCCGGAATCCATGTTGATTCCTACATAGTAGATTCTGGGTTTCCAAAAACGACATGATACTCGAGCAAAAAACATGTTCTAAAATTCTACAACAGATCGACGTCAGAGATATAGGTCTATAGTGTTGCGCATCTGCTCTACGACTCTTCTTGAAGACTGGGACTACCTGTGCTCTTTTCCAATCATTTGGAACCCTCCGTTCCTCTAGAGACTTGCGGTACACGGCTGTTAGAAGGGGGGCAAGTTCTTTATCGTACTCTGTGTAGAATCGAATTGGTGTCCCGTCAGGTCCAGTGGACTTTCCTCTATTGAGTGATTCCAGTTGCTTTTCTATTCCTTCGACACTTATTTCGATGTCAGCCACTTTTTCGTTTGTGCGAGGATTTAGAGAAGGAACTGCAGTGCGGTCTTGCTCTGTGAAACAGCTTTGGAAAAAGGTGTTTAGTATTTCAGCTTTACGCGTGTCATCCTCTGTTTCAATGCCATCATCATCACGGAGTGTCTGGATATGCTGTTTCGAGCCACTTACTGATTTAACGTAAGACCAGAACTTCCTAGGATTTTCTGTCAAGTCGGTACATAGAATTTTACTTTCGAATTCACTGAACGCTTCACGCATAGCGCTCCTTAACGCTAACTTTGACATCGTTTAGCTTCTGTTTGTATGAGAGGTTTTGGCTGCGTTTAAACTTGGAGTGAAGCTCTCTTTGCTTTCGCAGTAGTTTCCTAACTTTGTTGTTGTACCAGGTTGGGTTTTTCCCGTCCCTCACAGTTTTACTAGGCACGTACCTGTCTAAAACGCATTTTACGATTGCCTTGAACTTTTTCCATAGACACTCAACATTGTCAGTGTCGGAACAGAAATTTTCGTTTTGATCTGTTAGGTAGTCTGAAATCTGCCTTCTATCACTCTTGCTAAACAGATAAACCTTCCTCCCTTTTTTTTATATTCCTATTAACTTCCATATTCAGGGATGCTGCAACGGCCTTATGATCACTGATTCCCTGTTCTACACTTAAAGAGTCGAAAAGTTCGGGTCTGTTATCAGTAGGTCCAAGATGTTATCTCCACGAGTCGGTTCTCTGTTTGATTGTTCGAGGTAATTTTCGGGTAGTGCACTCAGTATAATGTCACTCGATGCTCTGTCCCTACCACCCGTCCTAAACATCTGAGTGTCCCAGTCTATATCTGGTAAATTGAAATCTCCACCTAAGACTATAACATGCTGAGAAAATTTATGTGAAATGTATTCCAAATTTTCTCTCAGTTGTTCTGCCACTAATGCTGCTGAGTCGGGAGGTCGGTAAAAGGAGCCAATTATTAACCTAGCTCGGTTGTTGAGTGTAACGTCCACCCATAATAATTCACAGGAACTATCCACTTCTACTTCACTACAGGATAAACTACTACTAACAGCGACGAACACTCCACCACCGGTTGCATGCAATCTATCCTTTCTAAACACCGTCTGTACCTTTGTAAAAATTTCGGCAGAATTTATCTCTGGCTATAACGATTTCAGCTTCGGTGCTTTCTATCAGCGCTTGAAGTTCTGGTACTTTACCAACGCAGCTTTGACAGTTGACAATTACAATACCGATTGCTGCTTGGTCCCCGCATGTCCTGACTTTGCCCCGCACCCGTTGAGGCTGTTGCCCTTTCTGTACTCTCCCAAGGCCATCTAACCTAAAAAACCGCCCAGCCCACGCCACACAACCCCTGCTACCCGTGTAGCCGCTTGTTGCGTGTAGTGGACTCCTGACCTATCCAGTGGAACCTGAAACCCCACCACCCTATGGCGCAAGTCGAGGAATCTGCAGCCCACACGGTCGCAGAACCGTCTCAGCTCTGTACCAAAGGTCCGCAGTCAGTCCTGTCGACGATGCTGCAGATGGTGAGCTCTGCTTTCATCCCGCTAGCGAGACTGGCAGTCTTCACCAAATCAAATAGCCGCCGGAAGCCAGAGAGGATTTCCTCCGATCCATAGCGACACACATCATTGGTGCTGACATGAGCGACCACCTGCAGATGGGTGCACCCTGTACCCTTCATGGCATCCGGAAGGACCCTTTCCACATCTGGAATGACTCCCCCCGGTATGCACACGGAGTGCACATTGGTTTTCTTCCCCTCTCTTGCTGCCATTTCCCTAAGGGGCCCCATTACGTGCCTGACGTTGGAGCTCCCAACTACCAGTAAGCCCACCCTCTGCGACCGCCCGGATCTTGCAGACTGAGGGGCAACCTCTGGAACAGGACAAGCAGCCATGTCAGGCCGAAGATCAGTATCAGCCTGAGACAGAGCCTGAAACCGGTTCGTCAGACAAACTGGAGAGGCCTTCCGTTCAGCCCTCCAGAATGTCTTTCGCCCCCTGCCACACCTTGAGACGACCTCCCACTCTACCACAGGTGAGGGATCAGCCTCAATGCGGGCAGTATCCCGGGCAACCACAGTCGTAGTCCGATAGGGGGATGCGTGGGACGAGCTGGCCGTCCCCGACAAACCCCCATCCGGACCCCCACAGTGATGCCCATTGGCAACAGCCTCAAGCTGTGTGACCGAAGCCAACACTGCCTGAAGCTGGGAGCGAAGGGATGCCAACTCAGCCTGCATCCGAACACAGCAGTTGCAGTCCCTATCCATGCTAAAAACTGTTTTGCAACGAACGTCTGAACTAATCTACAGAGAGCGCAAACAAATAGACAAAATTTAAACGGTTATTAAAATACAAGATTGCCTAGTAAATGCAGTAATGCTGCTACTTGCGCACTGCTGACACTGCTCGGCGGCGGAAGGAGACTATGCGATTTTACACTATTCAGTTACTAAAACGCGATGCTACAACTCTCAAATACTATAATACACCCGAAATTTATGAATTAAACAATGCAAGTACCAGAAACACGCAAAGAAATTAAGAATTAAACTATGTAACAAATGAGTGAGCTAGGAGTATACGACTTGCTGCTGCAGCTGCTTATCCATTTTATAGCTGCTTATCCATTTTATAGCTGCCAAACTACAAAAGATAGAAACACAATTCCAACGTTCCTCGAAAGAGAAAAGTTCAAAACTTTTATGCATTCAGTGTGAGAACCGTTTGTTACACGACAAATGCCAGAACAGTGGCTCATTTTCTGCCACACACGAAGCAGCTGGTCTCTCGTTATCGAATTCAAAGCTTCAACATTGCGATGTCGCATATTTCCAAGCCAACGTGCTTAGAGAATTTTGAAGTCATAAACGGATCAAGAGCCATCTGTCTAGATACTCTGTAACCATAATGACGTCGAAACGGAAGTTGACAGAGAAGGACGAAACACTAAACACGTTTTTCCAAATCTGTTTCACTGTTTCGTTCGTCGCACTAACGTCAAGATTACAAATCGAAATGAACAACCGCAGGACAGCAGATCAACTGAAATTACTCAACAGGGAACCGAGGTAAGGCTACTGGACTTAGTATACCAATATGAATCTACATAGTGATCATCTTATAGTAGCAGCCTATCGTAGGTAAGTGGAGGAGGGAAGCATTCTTCGTGATTGAATAAAAGCGCAGGTCATTTCCATTTTTATGAATCACTGAACAGAAATACAATACTGCAGACATATGTCGCCGAAGTTATTATGATTTACGATTGTGGATCATTTTTACGCTCGCGTATTACGACTTTTCTGGAGACTGAAAATCTCCTTTCTTGGAAACGACGTGGATGCCATAAACAACGGTCTTGGAACCCAGCTCGTTCTATTCGTCAACGGCACTCAGAACGCAGTAGATACGGGAATCAGGTTGATTCTCCCCCCACCCCCTATATGTGGATACAGTTCCGCACTGCCGTCTAACGAACAAAACACGAGCTTAGGAAATGTCGACCAACTGTGTGGTCGGGTTGTTTCTAGCAAACAGAACACAGCAAGTCATTCTAATGAAGAGAACTCTTCAGATGTAAAAGTAACTTCGAGTGTACCCAATAGGAGTGTTATAGGACAATTACTTTTTCCAGTCTACGTAAGTTCCATGAGACCCTTCGCAGATGATCCCCTTGTATGGCAGATGTGCCAACGCCAAAAAATGTGAAATGGAAGAAGACTTACAGAGGATCAGCAGTACGTGCAGCGACCGGCACTTGGCCACAACATAAACGAATGTGGCTTATTGTGTATAAATCGACAGAATACTTATTACTGTATGAATACATTATTGTAGAATAATCACTGGGAGCAGTTTCACCTTTTAAATATCTGTGAAAATGGGTTCTAAACAATTTAAAAGCGAACGACAACATAAAACTAATAACGTGTAAAGCGGATGGCAGACTGAGCTTCATTAGAAAAAATGAAATCTGCGTATGGAATTTCTGAACTGGAGTTCGGCGCCTGGTGCAAGTATTTTATGCTGACGAACTGGTGATGAGAACAACGCAATACCCTATCTCGAGCGGAGGAAATCGACAACCTGGCCGGGAAACGAACCCGGGCCCTGTGATCGACAGTGAGCAAGGCCAACCACAAAACGGCGCACTGCTGAGAGATTCTTTGGAACAATCGTTAGGAAGTACAGTCCATCCACAAAGAAAGTAGTTCACAGAACCTCGTTCCACCAAGAATATCGCTCGTCTTTCTCGGATCCGTACCAGATAGAACTGGTAGAGGAAACAGAGAAGATCCAAAGAAGAGCAGCGTGTTTCGTTACAGGTTCATTAAGTAAGCGTGAATACATGACGGAGAGGCCAGTCAATTACAATAGCTCATGTTACAAGAGGGGAGTTGTGTATCATTGAGTAGTTTACATAGTAATATGTATCATTAGCAGCATCACAATGACTACAGTCTCCTACCTAGGCGCTACAAGGGATGTGTCACAATGCGATGATCATAGAATTCTTTATGTTTCTGATAGGTACACTACTGGCCATTAAAACTGCTACACCACGAAGATGACGTGCTACAGATGCGAAATTTAACCGACAGGAAGAAGATGCTGTGATATGCAAATAATTAGCTTTTCAGAGCATTCACACAAGGTTGGCGCCGGTGGCGACACCTACAACGTGCTGACATGAGGAAAGTTTCCAACCGATTTCTCATACACTAACAGCACTTGACCGGCGTTGCCTGGTGAAACGTTGTTGTGATGCCTCGTGTAAGGAGGAGAAATGCGTATCATCACGTATCCGACTTTGATAAAGGTCGGATTGTAGCCTATCGCGATTGCGTTTTATTGTATCGCGGCATTGCACCTCGCGTTGGTCGAGATCCAATGACTGTTAGCAGAATATGGAATCGGTGGGTTCAGGACGGTAATACGGAATGCCGTGCTGGATCCCAACGGCCTCGTATCACCAGCAGTCGAGATGACAGGCATCTTATCCGCATGGCTGTAACGGATCGTGCAGCCACGTCTCGATGCCTGGGTCAACAAATGGGGACGTTTGCAAGACAACAGCCATTTGCACGAACAATTTGACGACGGTTGCAGCAGCATGGACTATCTGCTCGGAGACCATAGCTGCGGTTACCCTTGACGCTGCATCACAGACAGGAGCGCCTGCGATGGTGTACTCAACGACGAACCTGGGTGCACGAATGGCAAAGCGTCATTTTTTCGGATGAATCCAGATTCTGTTTACAGCATCATGATGGTCGCACCCGTGTTTGGCGACATCGCGGTGAACGAACATTGAAACGTGTATTCGTCATCGCCATACTGTCGTATCAACCGGCGTGATGGTATGGGGTGCCATTGGTTACGCGTCTCGGTCATCTCTTGTTCTCATTGACGGCACTTTGAACAGTGTACATTACATTTCAGATGTATTACGACCCGTGGCTCTACCCTTCGTTCGATCCCTGCGAAACCCTACACTTCAGCAGGATAATGCACGTCCGCATGTTGCAGGTCCTGTACGAGCCTTTCTGAATACAGAAAATGTTCGACTGCTGCCGTGGCCAGCACATTCTCCAGATCTCTCACCAACTGAAAACATCTGGTCAATGGTGGCCGAGCAACTGGGTCGTCACAATACGCCAGTCACTACTCTTGATGAACTGTGGTATCGTGTTGAAGCTGCATGGGTAGCTGTACCTGTACACGCCATCCAAGCTCTGTTTGACTCAATGCCCAGGCGTATCAAGGCCGTTATTACGGCCAGAGGTGGTTGTTCTGGATACTGATTTCTCAGGCTCTATGCACCCAAATTGCGTGAAAATGTAATCACATGTCACTCCTAGTATAATGTATTTGTCCAATGAATACCCGTTCATCATCTGCATTTCTTCTTGGTGTAGCAATTTTAATGGCCAGTAGCGTAAGGTGGCTACCAGAGACAGAGATTGTTTTTAAGACTCGCGTGCGTATTGACCAATTTAAATCCATACAATAACGCTCAGGTGCAATTGATATGGGTATATAAAACTCAAGTGTAGCCAGCATGTTAACACACTACTCTCACACCATAGCCAGTGGCGAGGCAGAGAGCTTTGGGTGGGTGTTTGGAGATTCTGGCAGTGGCACTGTATAAACATTATAGTAATGTTGAAACTTCCTGGTAGATTAAATCTGTATGCTGGGCTGGGACTCGAACATGGAACCTTGTCTTTTGCACGACGCTCTTATCAGAGAGCTGTCCAGACACGATTCACGACCCTCCGTCACAGTTTTATCTTCGCCATTAATTATGGTGCTGTCTCCCAAACTTCACAGAACTTCTCCTGCAAGCTTTACCAGACTAGCACACTTAGAGGAAAGGATATTGCGGAGAAATAGCTTAGCAACAGCCAAGTTCACGACGGAATATGAGCTGTTTTTCAAACTATATGCAGAAATGTGACTCTAACCCGATTCCTTTAGTTTCCCGTTCAACGCTCGTGTGTGGATAGCTCTGCATCTTCATTTGCTTTGGGACATGTACTGAACCCTCCATTTATTTTTCACTACAGTCATTACTACGTCTTCCATTCCAGTCCATATCCTCACTCATTTGTTTTCTTGTCTGATCTAGTGATTCCCAACATTCATCTCTCCATAACTCACTGAACGGTACACACTAGCACAAAGGCATAATGACTAAATTTTCTGTTTCAGACACATCACAACCTTCGTTTGAAAACCCTGTTATCAAGAGTACCTTGGATTACTTTTATTTCATTATTCATTACTTATATTAAATATAATTGACTTCTTATTACTTTCTAAATTTTTTAAATGCAGTCTTCGCTGTTTTCGAAATTTATCTACACTGGAGGCAAGCACAACAATGTCATTCACAATAAGAGGGCAATTCTGGTATATTGTAATAACACGTATTTCTTCTGTCTATTGCCAGTTTAGGTACCGAAAACTTCTCAACAGCTTCTGAGTGTAATCACTGTGTGCTGATATGGAATCTCCTTCCCTGATTCTTCTGCAGGTCCGAATTTCACACTATCCTCATGAACTCTCTTTAAAGTTGTATCTTGCGCGTATATATTCTTCACTGAGCTAACATAATTTCGATCAATGCCTTGGTTCTTGAGTATGGTTTGTGCAAACTTTGTTTAAATTCAGTCAAAGGTTTTCTGAAACTATGTATTAATTCAATTCATGAGCTGAAATTGCCGCTCTCGGATGCCACAGTGCGATTTCCCGCATACTAGCGGTACAAAAATATCTGTTATATTTCGTCCCACGCATGATTTTGGTAGAAAGTGGACATCAAAATAAGTCGGTTTGGCAACACTAAACACATGTGTGGCATGTTTCTCTATTCAATCCGCATAGCCCTGTTGTACGGTTGCTGTGGTAGATAGAGCTTCGCGTTAGAATATTCGAGGTCGAGAGTTCTATTGACGCTCTAGTTCAAATTCTTATTTTTTATTTTCCAATTTTAGACTACGTGGTATGACGTCTGGCTTCTTACTCGTTTTACAGGAATTACGACAGGGCTTATAATAAAAAGTGCAATTATTTGATACTGACCATTTTTGAAATACGGGAGTACAGTCCCGTCATTATTCGTCTTTTAACGACGTATTTTTGTTTTAAACGTTTACTCCCTTAGTTTCCGCGCATCCTCCCCCCTTCCCCCTATAATTTCCCGCCCATTGTCAGTAATGTGTCCCTTTTTTAACGTTGGGGGGAAGGGGTATAAACGAAGGAAACGGACGTAATGTTGACAAAGGACCTGAAAGAATGGAGGGGTGTATTACGTGGAGAGGAAGAGAGTAAATATTTAATAAGGAACTACGTCTTTAAAAATGGAAGGATAAAACCATTGTGCTCCATATTTCTGTGTCTATCAAATAACTGTATGTTTTTACTTTTTTATGTTTATTTATTTTTTTGTATAAGACATGCTGTAATTGCTGTATGACGACTAAGGAGGCATATGTTCTGTCACGCAGTCTGAAATCAGAAAATAAAAAAAAAGCGCTATCCCTGGAATCGAACTCGAGTGTTATAATGCTAAACTGTTCCCACTCCACCCGCCGTGGAGCACAACTGCAGACAACTGAATGAGAGTATTTGTGGTGCAAGTGATTACAGTATTGCCAAATGGCCTTTCTTTGACGTCTATTTTATACATTTTCTACCAAAAATTTGTATGCGACAGAATTTTGTTGGAGACATTTTGTGGTATGATGTATCAGTACCACCCCACGATATATCCAGGCTGGTAGAATAGCAACCTTCGGTCTGACGTCGACAGCGGTCGACGGGATGCAGTGGAGCCAATGGTGCACATCCGCTGTGCCACAACTCCAGTGGCTGTCTACTACATGCTAGCAGCCTCCACTCTCCAGGACACTAAGCAGAAGCTGCCCAGTCACTGCTCTGTGTCCATAATTGTTGCTATTGGACGAGTTGGACTCTGTTTCGGGTCTTCCTTCGATTGGAGAAATACAAGTTAAGTAAACCTTCTGTGCTCTGTGATGACTTGTTCGCTAATCATTTGTGCTCTTGTCCAGCTTTCCAAAGACGACAGTTGCTACACCACTCTACGTACAAAGTCGTACACAGCACATTTTTGTACTGTTAGTATGAAAGGAATCACGCTGTGCCGTCTCAGTGCAAAAATTTTGGTGCACGCTGTATAACTCTGTTCACTACTGACATCCATTGTGCAGTAATCACTCTTACAGTTTGATTGGTTTTGACTGAATAAAATCCAATGTTTTTTCTATACAACAGAAAAAAACAAGCTTGGTTGCTCAAGATAGGATTATTCAAGCTTCACACTTGACGCGTTTCGCCTGTTCTAGGCATCATCAGACAACCTGGGCAAATTACAAACTAGTATAAGTATAAACTGCTAATAAAGGCAATAGTAAACGAATAAATAAAGAATAACAAGAGGAACACATACACCGTCTGGACTACTGAGCATAGGGCCACATTTGTGCTTCAGGGAGAGTTGAGGGGTATAAATTTCTACTCATAAAATAATGCACCATAACTGAAGTTACCGATAAAAATTCTTGCTAATCGTAACCGAGGCGTCGAACGCAATTAAGTGTCCCATAGAAGTGGGAGGTAACAGCCAGAAAGCCATTGCGAACGCTTCATTATATCACCTAGAAGCAACACGAAGAAAGGTAATGACAGTAGCAAAAAGAAAGCTATTGAAGAGTGCGAGGATACCTAACGCAGGCAAATAGGCATGTTCAGTGAGCAGAAAAAACTCCCGGGCGCAAAATACACCCATATACACTCCTGGAAATGGAAAAAAGAACACATTGACACCGGTGTGTCAAACCCACCATACTTGCTCCGGACACTGCGAGAGGGCTGTACAAGCAATGATCAGACGCACGGCACAGCGGACACACCAGGAACCGCGGTGTTAGCCGTCGAATGGCGCTAGCTGCGCAGCATTTGTGCACCGCCGCCGTCAGTGTCAGCCAGTTTGCCGTGGCATACGGAGCTCCATCGCAGTCTTTAACACTGGTAGCATGTCGCGACAGCGTGGACGTGAACCGTATGTGCAGTTGGCGGACTTTGAGCGAGTGCGTATAGCGGGCATGCGGGAGGCCGGGTGGACGTACCGCCGAATTGCTCAACACGTGGGGCGTGAGGTCTCCACAGTACATCGATGTTGTCGCCAGTGGTCGGCGGAAGGTGCACGTGCCCGTCGACCTGGGACCGGACCGCAGTGACACACGGATGCACGCCAAGACCGTAGGATCCTACGCAGTGCCGTAGGGGACCGCACCGCCACTTCCCAGCAAATTAGGGACACTGTTGCTCCTGGGGTATCGGCGAGGACCATTCGCAACCGTCTCCATGAAGCTGGGCTACGGTCCCGCACACCGTTAGGCAGTCTTCCGCTCACGCCCCAACATCGTGCAGCCCGCCTCCAGTTGTGTCGCGACAGGCGTGAATGGAGGGACGAATGGAGACGTGTCGTCTTCAGCGATGAGAGTCGCTTCTGCCTTGGTGCCAATGATGGTCGTATGCGTGTTTGGCTCCGTGCAGGTGAGCGCCACAATCAGGACTGCATACGACCGAGGCACACAGGGCCAACACCCGGCATCATGGTGTGGGGAGCGATCTCCTACACTGGCCGTACACCACTGGTGATCGTCGAGGGGACACTGAATAGTGCACGGTACATCCAAACCGTCATCGAACCCATCGTTCTACCATTCCTAGACCGGCAAGGGAACTTGCTGTTCCAACAGGACAAGGCACGTCCGCATGTATCCCGTGCCACCCAACGTGCTCTAGAAGGTGTAAGTCAACTACCCTGGCCAGCAAGATCTCCGGATCTGTCCCCCATTGAGCATGTTTGGGACTGGATGAAGCGTCGTCTCACGCGGTCTGCACGTCCAGCACGAACGCTGGTCCAACTGAGGTGCCAGGTGGAAATGGCATGGCAAGCCGTTCCACAGGACTACATCCAGCATCTCTACGATCGTCTCCATGGGAGAATAGCAGCCTGCATTGCTGCGAAAGGTGGATATACACTGTACTAGTGCCGACATTGTGCATGCTCTGTTGCCTGTGTCTATGTGCCTGTGGTTCTGTCAGTGTGATCATGTGATGTATCTGACCCCAGGAATGTGTCAATAAAGTTTCTCCTTCCTGGGACAATGAATTCACGATGTTCTTATTTCAATTTCCAGGAGTGTAACTCGGCAAATGAAAAGGCACTAATAAAAATAAAGAAACAGCTAAAATTATTAGTAAAAATGTGAAGCAACGAAGCCCGAGTGGCTTTCTGGCTGTTACCTTCCTGTTCAATGAGACGCCTCGCTTACGATTGGGAAGAATTTTTATCCATAAGCTCAGTTATGGCGCAATATTTTGAGTCGAAATGTGTACCCCTCACCTCTATTGAACCACAAATGTGGCCCTGTGCTCCATAGTCCAATCGGTGTATGTTTTCCTCTTGTTATTTTTAATTTTTTGATTTGTTATTGCCTTCAATAGAAATTTGTACTTATACCTAGTTTGCAATTTCGCCAGATTATCTGATGGTGCCTAGAACAGGCGAAACGCGTCATGTCAAGATTTAATCTACCCTCTTTATTTGGCCAATATCTGTTTTCAGAAATTTTGGAGCATCCTGTACGTTTGTTACAATTTTTTTTCTGAAGAAATTCTTAAGCCAGTTCTGATCGCTATTTCTTCCGGGAGATTTATTGTGTTATAGCAGTTGCCACATTTTCGGAAAGTGTAGTAAAATCATCTGCAAATGCAAGACAATTGGTTTCGATCGTTTTGCTTCCTCTTCCTAACCTTATAGGTGAGATGTTCAGTTCAATAAGTTTTTCTCTAACACACTATTAAAAGAATCGGGGATAGCCCGTCACTTCATCGTACGCCTGTTTCTATTTTTAAAGGCTGCGAAATTTCTCCCTTTAATTTTACTTTACAGACTGTATCTCTAAGTGTTTTACGGATTAGGTTTGCCAGTTTACACTTCACGCTGAATTCTCGAATTATTTTATCTATAATTTCTCTGTCAACAGGATCGGAAGCCTTTTTGAAATCCACGAGCATAACTACAATATCCTTTGAGCTAAGTAATTTGTGGCGGGTTACTGACTTGAGATTAAAAATTTATTCTGAACATGACCTTCCCTTCCTAGAACCACCTTGATATTCACCTAAATGACTGTCTAGTGTCGTTTCTATTCTGCTTACTAAAATCTTGGAAAACGCTCTATACGCTACTGGCAGTAAAGAGATTCCTCTGTAGTTGTTTACATATTGTTTTTAACCTTTTCGTGGAGTGGATGTATCAAGGCAACTTTCAATTCCTTTGGTTTTTTTTTTCTATTTTCCAGATTTCTTCAAAGCAAAAATTTAGCTCCTTTGCTATACTTAGCAAGGACCCCTTCAAAAGTTCAGCTGTAAAAGAATTTTATCCACTAGCTTTGCTGTTTTTGAGGGTCTTAACTACTTCTTGAATTTCTTCTGTTGTTGGTGGTAAATATTCTTCCGAATTTGCATTAATATCTTAGAATTTCAATTTATGACTTGGCTCAGGACAGTCCAGAAGCTGATGAAAATATCTTGCCAGTATTTCAATGATTTTAATGTTTTTCTCTTTTATTCTATGTTGTTGGTGCCACATTTAGTGAATGTCTTCTATTATTACGAAGAAACTTGGAACATAACTACTATCTTAATGGGTTAATTCGTGAGACAGCCCAAAGCACTCTGCGGGACGATGCACTGTATTTGTTCACAGAGCTAAAATAATGGCGTGGGACGAAAGCCTCCCGCCGGGTAGACCGTTCGCCTGGTGCAAGTCTTTCTAATTGACGCCACTTCGGCAACTTGCGCGACGATAGGGATGAAATGATGATGATAAGGACAACACAACGCCCAGTCCCTGAACGGAGAAAAATCTCCAGCCCAGCCGGGAATCGAACCTTGGCCCTTAGGCTGTCCAGTCTGTCGCGCTGACCACTTTTTTTTTATGGCAACAGCGCATGGCGGCCTGGATGGTCACCCATCCAAGTGCCGACCACGCCCGACAGCGCTTAACTTCGGTGATCTCAAGGGAACCGGTGTATCCACTGCGGCAAGGCCGTTGCCTGACTCAGCTACCGGGGACGGACCACAGAGCTCAGAGTAAGGAATGGCTGACACGGGGAACGCACTGCTGCCCCCTCAGACGGTGTTTATCGGTGCGAGTCTTGTGGTGAACTGAAGCGGGCAGCAGACGAGTGGTGGTTGACAGTTGTATTACTGATGTCTTCCTGGCCCGGCGGCACTGAATGCCGGCAGGTAATTGGTTGGGACGTTGTCAGGGCAGGACAGCGAAGGGGCCGCGCCACTTCCTGCACAGGCCAGGCGTGTCCGGCTCGTTTCTGAATACAACATTCACGGGGAACCCAGGTCTTTTCAAAGCAGCGTGCCAGAAGATCATTCCGACACATCTGCGCACTAGTAAACGGAGCCAGTGCCTACGTACAGCTCTGCATCTGTACTCTTCAAGACGCCATATGGTGTACGGCGAGCGGTTTATGATGAACCGGAAACATTTTTTTCCCATCCTCTTTGTAACTTTCCCCATGCTCGGGGTCGATAAAAATAGTCATCACTCAAACGATTCACAAAAATCAAGCTGCGAATATAATTAATGTCATGTGGTAAATTGTAAATCTGCAGTCTCGAGGTTTCTGGACCCAGAGTTTACATGTGCCCTCAAGTTTTTCTAATTATATACTGTGGAAACACTGATAAACTCAAAAGAATTCTTCATAGCACAATGTTTGCACCGTAAATAATTCACAGAAGAAAATGTGCAGGACCAAGTTAAATCAGACATGTTTTCGCACTGTTGCCAACATACTGTTCGTTTGGGTGGTGTTTACAGAAATTAAAAGTATAAAAGATATACAAGACTTACTACAACGTCAGTTCGCTCTGTGCTCTCCTCTCCAGTTTTAGGGATGTGACATCTAAAAACCGAATTATAAACATGAACTTAAAAACAGAATTAAGCTGCGTGAAGAATAGCGTTACTTTAATCTATATTAGTATTAAGTTACAAGAGTTTCTCCTTTACTTACTGATTTGTTTCGAAAAGAATATACGTATTTCGAATGCATATATTTATTAAACTTCAAGATATACGAATATGAAACGTTACACATATATTTACGAAACCCTGAAGTTCAGATTACAGATTTTCAATATGTCCTGCATCAGCGACACGATCAATATCACATCTATACTCAAATTCCTCCCATACTCGGGCAAGCATGTCCTTGGTAACTGATGTTATGGCAGTACGGATCTGGTTCTTCAACTCTCCCAGGCTGGCCGCTGTGGCCGAGCGGTTCTAGGCGCTTCAGTCTGGAGCCGCGTGACCGCTTCGATCGCAGGTTCGAATCCTGCCTCGGGCATGGATGTGTGTGATGGCCTTAGGTTAGTTAGGTTTAAGTAGTTCTAAGTTCTAGGGGACTGATGACCTCATAGTGCTCAGAGCCATTTGAACCATTTGAACCAACTCTCCCAGGTTCTGTGAGTTTGGTGGTACAAAAAAGTTGTCTTTAACGAAACCCCGCAGGAAGAAGTCAGAAGAGTCAAATCCAGTAATCGTGGGACCCAGCTGAGAAATGCTAAGTTGCCAGCTGCTTGACGACCAATCCAACGGTTCGGTACAGTTTCATTCATATATTCACGCACTTGGCGACTCCAGTGGGGGGGGGGGGGGGGGGGTGCCCCGTCATGTTGAAAAATGAAATTGTCTTCGTGCAGCCTCGGAAACAACCAGTTTTGTAACATAACGAGATACTGCTGACCGTTAATCGCGTTTCCATCAAAGAATGGGCCGTAAACAGTTGATCGGGATATCGCACGAAAAACATTGACTTCGGGCGAATCTCGTACATGTTCAATGGCTGCATGTGGGTTCTGTAGGCTCCAAATTCGAACATTGTGTTTGTTTACCTGATCACTAACATGGAAAGTCTGTTCTTCACTGAACACGGTGCGTTGTGCGACAGTGTTATCATTGTCAATAGCATCAAGAATCTCGTTACAAAATGCCTCATGTTTGTGTTTGTCATCAGGAAGCAGAGCTTGTAATAGCGGTAACTTGTACAGCTTCATAGCTTCATAACCAAAATACTCCAAACTGTTGTTGTAGACAGTTGTAACTTCCGACTGGCACGACGAGCTGATTTTGAAGGACTTCGTTGGAAAGCAGTTTGAGTTCGTGCAACATTTTCTTCAGGAACACGGGTGCGGCCACGACTTTTTCCTTTACATACACATCCTGTATCTAGAAACTGTCGATACCATTTGCGAATGTTCCACCCATCCGAAGGATCAATCTGGTACCTCAACCAGAAACGTCTTTCCACTGTAATCACGGAATTGCACTTCGAAAACTCGAGAACACAAAATGACTTCTGCTGTAGAGTAGCCATTTTAAACATATGACGGTTACCAAGCAAAACAGAAGACAACTGGCATCTAGCGGCTATTAATATAAACTAGACTATGTATTCGTTTCTGCAATAGCCGAGCCGAGGCGCAGCGAATGATAGTTTGGACAAAATAATACTTTGTAATATGTATTTTTGAAACACCCTGTATATTAATTGATAGCAACCATACTTCAGTCCACTATTATTTTCACAGCAGTGTCTCTCAGAAAAATGAAAGAAATATAATTTTTAAAAAATTTAAAAAGACTGAGAATATATGCGTGGAGTGTCTCCTCTTAAATGAATTATCTTGCTAATTCCTGATCTTAGATTTAGAGAGTGCAATATTTCAAAAGTTTCGGAGAATTTAATGTAGTGATTTACGTTTTAATGTTATGAAATTCTCTGATGCGTTTGGATTATACTGATAAGTGTAAAACACGATATTTTATCCTCCAGCATCAGTTGAATAACTCACCACACATAGTTACACATTTACAGATCGCGCTAAACAAATCTGTCAAAAACACATCTTTCTGGTTGCACACACTTGATTCTTTGTACACACCATCCGCAGACTACCGGGTGATGATAGGGTCGCAGACGCATGCACATTGAAAAGCTGGCAGCGACTGCCCTTGGTAGCAGCCTCCATTTGCCTGTTACTTAACCCACGAATAAGGCATCAGGTGCCGCCGTCCCTTTGATACCAGACTCATTTCTTGTTTTGCTCCCAAACGCAAACATTCCATACCAGCTCAGTGAACACAGCAGCTCTATGTGCTCGCCCTGCCATGCAGATACTGACTGAGTTATATCACAACACAACTGGCAGTAGACTTGGCCTCTGTTTCTATGTTTCGATACAGTGTATCGATACGTGGAACTGTTTCAGTGTTTCGGAACAGCTGTGGTTCACTGTTTCGAAACAGTGGTGTTTCATTTCGCCCCTGTCTCGGATATCCGGACCAGATTCGATCTCGAGCCAGACACAGAAACTGTATCGTTGTTTCAAAATAAGGCTGTTTCAGTCCACTTGTGCTTGGAACGGACTAATTGTATCGAAACAGTGATGTTTCATTCCGGTTGGTTGGTTGGTTGGTTTGGGGGATTAAAGGGACCAGACTGCTATGGTCATCGGTCCCTGTTTCATTCCGCTCTGTGTCGGACGAGATTCAGGCTCGGCACAGGTACTGAAACACAACATAACACTTCATGAACACTTTCAAGAGTGTCGAATTCTTTTTGACAAGCAATAGCATGAAGCTTAAGATATCCGAAAATAAAGCTTCGTTTCTAGCTGACTGTCCTATTACGAAATGGCGTAACATCTGCTTTATAAACACTAACCAAACAATAAAACAACGCATACTATTCACATTCAAAATAATAAATATGTGAAAATCATTCAGTTAAATTACACTTCTTTATAACATACGCTTCTCTGTTCATGTACAGTAATCACAGAAACGCAAGGAAGCGTACAACATTTTGAATAAAAAAAGGTATAGAGTGACAGTTAATAGACATATACATAAATTTGATGTAGGTATAATTGCAAGCAATCTGTTTGACGTATCACTGATAGTGTAATGGTGAACGGGAAGGGCTGGGAAGCATGGTGAATTTATAGTAACGGTTCGAAACACCTTGAAAGACAAAATATTTTTGCTTTTATATTTTGTTATTTATTCGAATTATTTGGCGTTATTTGTGAGTCTATAGTCACTGTGCCTATTATCCACAATGATTCCCTTTGTGTGAATGGAAATTATCAGGATGGGTATATTACCCACACTAAGAGAATATGGGAATCCCAGTAGCATATCCGTTGTTTCTGCAGTTTGCTCCCACCTCCAGTTCCGTTCGTGGTGGTTCTTCTGTCTTCAGCTATGGCTGTCCTCAGCCAATTGAAAAGTATGAAAGTCACACGACACGAAAGCAGCGCATTTGCTGCAGGAAATACGAAACTGCCAAGACGCCTAAGTGATAGTTTCATGCTTTCTGCGATATGATTAGCGCTCTCGCACCTCATTTGTGTTTATATGGACATACTTATAGAGTAGACATTCAAGATGATAAAATGTGTAGGTTTATTAGATTACAAAACACAAACTGTTTCACTGTTTCGAAACAGCGTATCGAAACATTGCATTGTACTGTTTCATTTGTTTCGAAACAGTTACGTTTTTCAGTTTGTCCATCTCTAACTGGCACAGGACGCTGGGAGAACCAAACTCCGCACCCCTCCTCCCTCCACTCCCCTACTCCCCTCCCTCCGCGCCCCTCCAGTTAGTTCCTGTGAAAAAAAAGCATCAGGTGGCAGCAACATTTTGATATTGATACCTGAGCTATTCCTGTCGAAACACATGCTCTCTCTCTGTCTCTCTCTCTCTCCCTCTAAGTGGCTGCTTCCTGCCCAACGAGTGTCTGTTATGTATTGCACTAAACCCCTCTTTTGTTCTAAACAAAGTAGTGGATACCTGGTAGATCCCCAGCTGTGGATGGCTTGGAAATAGTCCTTCACTCTCTCACACAGATTGACCAATTAATTAAATCGACACTCTTTGTGTGTGGGCAGTTTCTCCTTGCACCCTACAGGTGGGTACTAGCATGGTGTATTTGATGGGATTCGAGCTTGCAACTGCCGGGTTTCTGGATTTTTTCCCCTTGCGTTCTATTGGCGGATACTGGCACAATTAGGTCATTTGGTATGAGGTCCATTACGTTGGAAGTAGCTGAGAATTTCAAATTTCAGCCCAATTGCATGCTATGTCTTTAAATGATCTGCATAGGGTTTGGATTGGTGTGTATGCTAGCAATACCACTATCGGAAGCAACAAATTTATCACTTCGGAATTTGACGTTACTATTGGCTTTAAAGGCGCTATATAATCCCCAAATTAGTTCTCTCAGCTTCGCCAGAACGAAGAACGACGACGACAAGGAGGAGGAGGCTGAAGAGGGTCTACCACATGATAGGATAGCAACAACGAAGAATACCATTCCCACCTTCATGCTGCAAGATAGAGTCCACTGGACTGTATTGAGTAGCAGTAAACATCACACACTTTATAACATTCCATTCCATGGTAGTAATTGTCATGGTTAGATGTCAGGGAACACTGAAACTGCTTTATGTTTTCAAATCTTTTAGAGATGATAAAAATTTTATTGTGTGCTGATTTTTATCCACTTGATTTCTCAGGCGTGAAGTTCAGCGTAAAATAAACACGTTTTTACAGCAAAAATATTTTGAGACCTGAAGATGACAGCAGTGCCTGTTCAAACCGGTTGTCTTGAATAGAGGAATATTTTATAAGATCTTGATTGTTTAATGGTGTTTTACAGTCACTGAAATACTTGCACATACCACGCACTCATGTCCTGACGTCCACATCTGACATGGACAGGCGTCTTAGCAATTGGGCCGGGCCCGCAGCCAGACTTGGCACGCCAGAGAGGACCGTCCGGCCATGGATGGTGTCCAGTATGACCGGAGTGGTAGGAATTCGGATGCTATCAACACATCCAGCACCGGCACTTGCCAGTGATCAATACTGAATATTCCCAAATATCCACGTAAAACTCAGAGAACACTCGTAACATACGGATTGTGAAGGCTGCCCAACACATACTCAGTATTAGTTCGCTATTCACCCTCCCAGAGAGTTTCGGAGACTGAGCGATGGCTTGCACCTTGAGCCAGAAATGTCCATTTTTTTCTAGTCAGTGTCTACCTCCAACAACCACCCGGACAGCCAGCAGATTCGTCCTAGGAAACCTGTCACATATTTATTAGTGTAATTACGGAAAAAATATTGCGATTGCAGCCCCAATCTGGTGACATTAGACAATGAGTGAAGTACCCGAAATACCTCCTTCTGACGACTGTGGCGCCGGAAATATCAATATCCATATCCTTCTTATGACTGGACATATTTTTCGACATAAAGTCTTTCATCCACAGTATGGCTATCGATGTGTTTAAATCTCAATTTGCCAAGTCATATCCATAACTCCCTTAAGACCAGGAACAGTTATTTTCTTTGCACATGTCAGAGCACTGACCACATTAACTTAACACTTAACATTTCCGATTATTCCGCATGTGTATAGCATCCGAAAAAAATATTATATGTCCACATTCACACTGGCTAGGTGTCTCAGTTCTCTCCAGTTCTAAACATTTATTTGACATTTAAGTGTCCCAGCCCTTATTTGACATTTAAGTCTCCCAGCCAATCATATTCGAGAATAGATTATAGGCATTTTCAGTTATCGTTTCTGGAAGGTGCTGCATCCCACCAAGACTCTTTCTAACAAGTGTTGTAAAGCACATGCGCCAGGCACTGTGCGATAAGCAACAGTGCTCCCGCAAGTGAAATGGTTCGAAAGACATCACCAATATGGGTTGGTGTACTGTAGTGAACATCGCAGTCGATAGTGCGACAAAGGACATGTGAGGATCTGCTTAGGGGAACCGATGAGAGAATGTTTTTCCTATCCATTATAATACAGACCTATTGTCCGCCCTGCTTGTATACTATAGCAGATCCAGTTGAACTTTCGCATTCGTGTATCCCGCAGGTGTTTTCAAAATGAATCTATCACCCCCTGTGGTCGGTTCGTCAACGCATTGAAATCAGAATTACCCACATCACATCTATCCTCCCCTTACCACTACACATTTGCAATTTTTTCACATGAATAGCAGTCTGATCACAGCCCACAAACGTCTGCCTGCATGTCGGAACATAAGCCACAGTAACTTTACGTTCAAGCAGTATATCATTTCTGACCATCATTTACGGGAGTATAGCATCACAAAAGATTATGCTATGTTCCCACTCACACCAGCTGGGTATAGTTTTGCGCGGCCTCCTGTAGCTTCCCAGCAGCAAAACCCTCCTGCCAAATAGTTATTCTCACATATTCGTCGAGGGATAAAGGGCGCAATTATAGTTAAAAAAACCTTGGTGCCTTTTATTTATGTTACATACATTCTTGCACGGCAGTTGGTGTTTGATGGAATATGAAGAAATGGTACCCCAAGCCAAGTCACAGAACCCTGATAATTCTCTCGCAATCCTATCACATTCCAACAGCACTGTTCCATTAATCACAAGGCTGACAGGTAGAGAAAAACGTAGCACACTATCCCACAGGAGGAAATTCTGAATCATGGAGAGTATACACAGATCGCACAAACAAATTTAAAAGCATACCATCTATAATCCTTCGATATCGAATGACAGTCTATAAATATCACTCATTAAGTGTCCTGGACTCCTTTATCGTATTGCTATGATTACTAAGTTAGAAATATGACAGTGTAATGGTGTGTCCCTTGGAGCAGGTGTCCAGTGAACGAAGTCCCTTGCACAAACCTGTGTAAAGTTTTGTCACCAATACTGCAGACGGACCATATCCTGCAAACTACACTACTGGCCATTAAAATTGCTACACCACGAAGATGACGTGCTAAAGACGAGAAATGTAACCGACAGGAAGAAGATGCTGTGATATGCAAATCATTAGCTTTTCAGAGCATTCACACAAGGTTGGCGCCGGTGGCGACACCTACAACGTGCTGACATGAGGAAAGTTTCCAACCGATTTCTCATACACAAACAGCAGTTGACCGGCGTTGCCTGGTGAAACGTTGTTGAGATGCCATGTGTAACGAGGAGAAATGCGTACCATCACGTTTCCGACTTTGATAAAGGTCAGATTGTAGCCTATCGCGATTGCGGTTTATCGTATCGCGACATTGCTGCTCGCGTTGGTCGAGATCCAATAACGGTTAGCAGAATATGTAATTGGTGGGGTCAGGATGGTAATACGGAACGTCGTGCTGGATCCCAACAGCCTCGTATCTCTAGCAGTCGACATGACAGGCATCTTATCCGCACGGCTGTAACGGATCGTGCAGCCACTTCTCGATCCCTGAGTCAACAGATGGGGACGTTTGCAAGACAACAACCATCTGCACGAACAGTTCGACGACGTTTGCAGCAGCATGGACTATCAGCTTGGAGACCATGGCTGCGGTTACACTTGACGCTGCATCACAGACAGGAACACCTGTGATGGTTAACTCAACGACGAACCTGGGTGCACAAATGGCAAAACGTCATTTTTTCGGATGAATCCAGGTTCTGTTTACAGCATCAGGTTGTCGCATCCGTGTTTAGCAACATCGTGATGAACGCACATTGGAAGCGTGTATTCGTTATCGCCATACTGGCGAATCACCCGACGTGATGGTATGGGGTGCAATTGGTTACATTTCGCGGTCACCTCTTGTTCGCATTGACGGCACTTTGAACAGTGTACGTTACATTTCAGATGTGTTACGACCCGTGGCTCTACCCTTCGTTCGATCCCTGCGAAACCCTACACCTCAGCAGGATAATGCACGACCGCATGTTGCAGGTCCTGTACGAGCCTTTCTGAATACAGAAAATGTTCGACTGCTGCCCTGGGCAGAATATTCTCCAGATCTCTCACCAACTGAAAACGTCTGGTCGATGATGGCCGAGCAACTGGTTCGTCACAATACGCCAGTCACTACTCTTGATGAACTGTGGTATCTTGTTGAAGCTGCATGGGTAGCTGTACCTGTACACGCCATCCAAGCTCTGTTTGACTAAATGCCCAGGTGTATCAAGGCCGTTATTACGGCCAGAGGTGGTTGTTCTGGGTAGTGATATCTCAGGTTCTATGCACCCAAACTGCGTGAAAATAATCATATGTCAGTTCTAGAATAATATATTTGTCCAATTAATGCCCGTTTATTATCTGCATTTCTTCTTGGTGTAGCAATTTTAATGGCCAGTAGTGTATCAATCATAAGACAGGGTTCCTGTGTTGTTCGTTCATAAGCAGTTCCATAAGTTATTTTTCTGCTGTAACATATCCAAGCAGAATATGACTATAGCTTTGTACACCGCAACACATTTTGTTTTTCTGCTATAACTTTGAGGTCTGTGTCAGGAGCTGAACCAGCACTAATACTTTTCGAAACATCGGCTCTCACAGAAAGCTGAACATCACATACTGTAAGCTCAGCTGCTCCCACAGTACACAAGAAGATTGAAGTAAAAGACAGAGGTGATGTTTCTTATTGATAAAAATGTGGACAATATCTCAATATATGGAAACTGCATGAGTTTGCGGCATTGTGGAGCGCTTCCAAACAGCTTTCTAGAGATGATGTCCTCTACATTTAATCCCATCTTCCACAGTTATGGGGTAGCGGATGTCACGGTGTTCTGTTTTCGAAGAGACCCAGAACATTGATTCCGCATAGTAGTGGTGCACATTTCACCCGGGTATGTGATCGCTGTTTCGGTGCCCTAGGTGTTGATCATTCTGACCCCCAGATCTTTGGACACTGCGTCTTTCATTTCTATGATTTACAGTGCATAACCTCATGTGGAACAAGGAGGTATTTTGCAGGATTTAAACCCTTAGAGCACAGATAGTATGCACCATCAGTTGTAAATCCCAGCAGTGGAGGAATGGAATGATTTTCATATACACCCAGTCGTGCATGTAAGTACCCTCATCACTCTACATTTTTCGTCGTATTTTCATCAGTTTTATGTATTTTCCACCAATTTTCGTAATTTTACCAGGTTTTCCATAATTTCAATACATTTAACTGAATTACTCGAGGTCAAAACACCAGTGTCGATCAGCTGTCACGTTAACAAAACGTCTCATCGCGTCCATCTCGTGATGCTATTAGCCAATGGCGTTGCAGCACTGTTCTTAATTTCTGTATCATTGCTAAATGACCCCGTCCATTGCTTTGCGAGGGTCATATACATGTGGACACATTTCAAACCCTGTTACACTGCCTACATCACATGTCACAAACAGTGTTTCATAGTGTAGGAAATAGCCATCAGCAGAGGGGAGGTGCAAAAGCTACGTTCATTAGCTGAAACACTTTTCTAAATTCGGTAAGATTTTATTACGATTTGCCTCTCCCCCTATGTGAATAAGACTCTCAAAGTATTCTCACATGCATAGTATAAAGACAAGAGACTTCTATTTCGTTGAAACTATTGGCTAAGGACTCTGAAGAAAACTCTGGATGCCTTCTCTCTATGTATCTCGTAACTTTTCCTCTGTCTTTAGCCAACCCTAACTGCAACAATGTCTCCAATTTGTTTCGGGCCTGACTTGGAGTAGGAGGGTACTATACCTGCTGACAGCCGACGTCTCGTGAAGGAACAGAAAGAACTGAGTTCCATGCAGTCAATACACCTTGATATTTCTTTTTTGCACAGAGTATAACACTGATTGACACTGGCGATACAGACCGATATTATCATTCCAATACTGTAACTGCTGTTGTGTGAAGACTGTTCCATACCATTCTTACTCCCATCACCCATCCAATTACTCACACTCTCTCTAGATGCTGAGGAATTTAGCACTCCTTATTGGTGTATAGTAGATACGAGCCTGATACATTTGAGAATATTGTGATGATATATCAGACGACTGAGAAAAAGAAGAAACTTAAGATTTATGCATAATAGAGCTCCAGATGGAAAGTGTTTGAAACATTTTACGTAAATCAACTGCGGTATTAATTCTAGGGTATTGTTCTAGAGTCTGGAGTCAGGACCAACAGCATGCTAGGAAGAGAAAAATGATCGTAAAACATAAACACACGCACTCCTAAGACTTTACGGTTCTGCACTTAAACACGCTACAATGTTAAAGCCATGTGGTTTCCAAAATATTAGTCATGTGGAATGCAACACTCCTAACGCAGTAATGCAGGAAGTGTATATCCAAAATCTGATATACATTCACCCTCCAAGTTTTCTATCGCACTGATTTTGGTGACAAACTTTGAGATAACAAACTGCTCCCTTCCACACCAAATAAAAACATCGATTATTTGTGATACATGCACAATACAGCTTTCTGGAGGTGTATAACGCCCACCGTTCGCATCCGATTACGGTTCAGGAATTATACTATACTCGCATCAGTCCTATAAAGTGATCGCCAGCAATGGAAAATGCACAAACCAACGACTTCTTATGAGGAAATACTCGTAGACAAATGCATAGTAATGGGGATTTGAAATGTGAAATTACACACCATTATGCACTGATTGTATGAAAAGGGCATCTGTCAAGCAAATGTATACGCTGTATTTACAATAGCTCACAAACTCCTGTCACTAACTAAGAATCACCGCAGTAATGAAACTTACGACTCGATTTGTGTCCAAAATGTGGTAGGAGAATGGAGTACTTCACTTACAATTTTGTTCGTCTAGAGGAGTGTGCCAAAATAGGTTTTCCATTGCTTTGGTAGACATGATTCATCACACATGTGTTGGAAGTCCTCTGCTGACTGCAGTATTTAGAGGTTTGCTGTTAATGATCGCAGGTAGATAGCGCTCTAAGTCACACACAGAACGTGCAGTTGTATATGAGGCCAATGCAGGTTGTACCACACAACTGGTACAACTCGAAGAGAAGATGGAAAAAATGGTTAAATTTGCGACCTGCTGACCCACTCCCTCTCTTTGGAATGCATCATCAGCCTACCATTAAACCCAACCTTGTTACAACCCCTCTCAACCGATTACTCTATCTACCTTCTATCATTCTTTAATGCATATCCATGTCAGTTAAGAGGCAGATGGCTCACTTTTTCAGGAAAGCATGAAAAACAGCAGTCATCTTTTATGCATCCCTATTACCTCATTTGACATACAGTAGTAACTTGTTAGAAACCCTGCTGCAACTGTTCTGCAAGGTATTTGTTAGCTGACACTGCATGGTTATGATTGGTAGAGAGTACTGAGAATCACATTGTAAATACTGTTGGTTAGAAATGGTTCAAATGGCTCTGAGCACTGTGCGACTTAACTTCTGAGGTCATCAGTCGCCTAGAACTTAGAACTAATTAAAACTAATTAACCTAAGGACTCACACACATCCATGCCCGAGGCAGGATTCGAACCTGTGACCGTAGCGGTCACGCGGTTCCAGACTGAAGCGCCTAGAACCGCACGGCTACACAGGCCGGCTGTTGGTTAGAATTTAAACCACATAAACCATGTTGCACAGAGTAAAACATGCAATCCAATCAGTAGTTGTATATTGCAGCCCCCCCCTCCCTGCTGGTAATACAATGCTCTTTGGCTAAAGATCCTTTATAAAACACCTTATAAGGTGTTTACCGACAACTTTGAGGCCACAACTGGGCTTGTGATCCAACATAAACAAATTTATTTTTCTACATGAGCAGAAGTAACATAAAATAAGTAAAATTGCAAATATTGATGGAAAATACATATAAATAGAGGGAAAATACGCCAAAATGTGGGGAAATTGAGGGAGAATGAGGGAGTACTTACATGTCTGCTGGAGTCATACACTGCTGTAGTTATACACTGCTTGGATGTGTTACAGCAGAGAAACAACATATCAAACTGCCTATAAAAGAACGACACAGGAGCCCTCTCTTGTGACTGATAGTTTGTGGCATATGGCGCTCCTGCAGTAGAGGAGACAAAACTTTACACAGATCTGTACAAACGACTTCGATCACTTGCCACCTGCTCCAATGGACCAGTATGTGCAGATTTAATACGTTCAATGTCAACACACAGACGTCTGTTTTCAATATATCAGAAGAGAGAGACGTCGTAATATCTTATTGAGTTCTCTACCAGGCGAAGTTAAAGAAGTTTTTATAGTTCATAGTTTTGCTCCATTGGATATTATATGAAAAAAAAGAGGAGACAGACACAGAAAGAGAGAGGGAGCAGAGACTGTGCTGTCAGTGAAGTCTCTGACACCATTACACTGTCATATCTCTAAAATAGTAATAATAGGAATACTCTAAAGGTGATCAGGACGTATAGACGGTGAAGTTTATAGACCATAATTCAATATTGATGAATTATGGGTATTATGCTTCTGAATGTCTTTGTGCAGACTGCATATACTCTCCAGGGCGCAAAGAAAATGAAAATGTCCGCTCTTAAGGGAAGACCGCGAGGACCGTGAGGAAAACTGCGATTTCAGTGCGTTGATAGCGGTAAGAGGGACGAAAAATTTTATGGAAAATTATGTCTAGTGATAAGATATAGATATTGATACTTCCAGAGCCACAGTCGTCAGGAGGAGGTATTTCCAATATTTTGCTCATTGTCAATTATCACCAGATTGTAGTATTTTACTGTAATTACACTTATAAATATGTGGCTCGTTTCCTATGACAAATCTGCTGGCTGTCTGGATGCGTGACGGAGATAGCGAATGACTGGAACAGATGTGCAAATGTTACTGAGGTGCAAATGTTACTGAGCCTCCCGAACTGGTCAGGTAGGGTACAACTGTGTCACTCTCTGGGGGGTGTGGCGTTCGCTGTGTAGTTGAGTGGCTTGCTATTTAACTAATTTGTAAATGAAAATGATAATGTTATTTCATTACAGAGAGTAATTACAAAATAATTTTTTCTCCCGGCTAAAGATTTGGTCAAGTTGCTAAAGCAATCCAAGTTAACGTTGTGTTAAAGTGTTGTCTGTAAGCTGTGTAAGTGCCACTAAATCACAGTTCATACAACAGATTCTATACAACTATTGATTATGATGGAAACAGTTATCTTCAGCAAAATGATCATTAAAACCACCGAATATCAGCCGCGCACAACACTAACGTATGTTAACTGAAACAATATTCTTCGGAACTCGTGCGTAATTAATTTCGGCTCCATGCAACGGCAAGAAAAAGTTTGTTATATGGATCGTGCTATGAGCACTGTTTTTAAAGAACCAATCTGATTCGAATTAGTTTCATTAAAATGAGTTCGGGACCACCTGTGCACATTGATTTTAACACATTTTTCTTACCTTCGGCATTTATGTCTGCAGAGTTGCGTAATTTGAATTTTCCGCTGAGATAATTGTTAAGATGGCGGCAGACAATTGACAGAGACTTTCTATTGTTAGAGCAAATTCCCTTTTAACAAGATAAGTATTTGAAGTAATGCCGATTAAACTTTACTTTTATATTCTGCACTATTTAGACTAATTTTCATCAAGCAACCCTTTGATACTTTCGTAAGAAACACAGATAAAAATGCGATACAAATCGCTACCATCAATGGCTGCGCTCCTTGCAGCGGAAAGAAATAATTAACACAGATAATGCTTATTGGGAGAGGAATTAAAGTTACAAATAATTATTCACACATATTTATAATAATAAAGAACTCTATTCTCAAGTAATAATTAACAAATAGTTACAATTTCTTAACAGACCTCAGTTTGATATGCGTCTTGCGTCCGCAACCTACAAAAGCCAACCAAAAAAAGGTAAACACAAAGGAAGACGAACGCAGATCATAAAAGGAATTTACAATTATCATTGTCTTTGCATGATACACATCGATATGCCCAATTATATCATAAAATATTATATAAATAATTAATATTTATCATCGTTTTGTATTATTTCACTGTTTTTCTATATGTCTGATAGATAATGTTTATAACTGTTAGAGGCATAGTTTCCTCTCGTCGCCCACAGTAGCTATAATTTATCACGTGGATGTTACAGAGGGTGAATAGCGAATTAATACACAGTGTATGTTGGGCAGCCTTCACTGTCATGTGATTTTAATGTGGAAATTTGAGAAGATTTAATATCGATCACTGACAGTGTTGGGGCTAGATGATTTAAAAAACATCCGAATTCCTACCACATCAGTCATCCTCGATGCCCTCCATGGCCAGGTGGTCCTCTGGCAGGCGGAGTGCGGCTGCAGGCCTGGTGAGATCGTTAAGACACACCCACAGTGGTGTGTGGCTACTGGGCATGAGCACACAGGATGTATGAAAGTTTCAGTGATCTCCGATATCCAACCATGACAATTACTACGAGGGCAGTTCAATAAGTAATGCAACACATTTTTTTTCTCGGCCAATTTTGGTTGAAAAAACCGGAAATTTCTTGTGGAATATTTTCAAACATTCCCGCTTCGTCTCGTATAGTTTCATTGACTTCCGACAGGTGGCAGCGCTGTACGGAGCTGTTAAAATGGCGTCTGTAACGGATGTGCGTTGCAAACAACGGGCAGTGATCGAGTTTCTTTTGGCGGAAAACCAGGGCATCTCAGATATTCATAGGCGCTTACAGAATGTCTACGGTGATCTGACAGTGGACAAAAGCACGGTGAGTCGTTGGGCAAAGCGTGTGTCATTATCGCCACAAGGTCAAGCAAGACTGTCTGATCTCCCGCGTGCGGGCCGGCCATGCACAGCTGTGACTCCTGCAATGGCGGAGCGTGCGAACACACTCGTTCGAGATGATCGACGGATCACCATCAAACAACTCAGTGCTCAACTTGACATCTCTGTTGGTAGTGCTGTCACAATTGTTCACCAGTTGGGATATTCAAAGGTTTGTTCCCACTGGGTCCCTCGTTGTCTAACCGAACACCATAAAGAGCAAAGGAGAACCATCTGTGCGGAATTGCTTGCTCGTCATGTGGCTGAGGGTGACAATTTCTTGTCAAAGATTGTTACAGGCGATGAAACATGGATTCATCACTTCGAACCTGAAACAAAACGGCAATCAATGGAGTGGCGCCACACCCACTCCCCTACCAAGAAAAAGTTTAAAGCCATACCCTCAGCCGGTAAAGTCATGGTTACAGTCTTTTGGGACGCTGAAGGGGTTATTCTGTTCGATGTCCTTCCCCATGGTCAAACGATCAACTCTGAAGTGTATTGTGCTACTCTTCAGAAATTGAAGAAACGACTTCAGCATTATGGAATGGTACCATGCAGGCATACAGGCCCTCATTTCAAGGTGGCGTAAGGCCGTAGCATTGAATGGAGATTACGTTGAAAAATAGTGTTGTGTAGCTAAAAGATTGGGGAATAACCTGGTGTATTTCAATGCCGAATAAAACAACCCCTGTTTCAGAAAAAAGATGTGTTGCATTACATGTTGAACTGCCCTCGTACTACAGAATGGAATGTGATTTAAGTATGTGATGTTTATTGCTTCTCAATACAGTCCAGTGAACTGTCTTACAGCGGAAAGGTGGGAATTGTATTTGTTGTTGTTACTACCCTGTCACATGGTAGATCCTTCATCCTCCTCCTGCTCTTCCTCACTGTTCATTGTGGTGTAGCTGAGAGAACCAACTTAGGGATTATATAGTGCTATAAAAACAAAATGTACATCAAATTCACAACTAATCAACTTATTGTTTCTCATAGTAGTACTGCAAGCACAAAAACCAGTCTAAGGACATAGCATGCAACTGAACTGAAATTTCAAATCCTCAGCTGCCTCCATTGTAATTGACTCGCTACCAAATGACCTAACTGTGCCAGTACGCAAAAATAGGAGGCAAGGGAAAAATATCCAGAAACTGGGGAGTTACGAGATTGAATTCCACCAAATATACCAGGCCTAGTATCCGCCAATAAGATGCAAGGAAAAACTGCCCACACACAAAGTGGGTATCGATTTAATGAATTAGTCAATCTGTGTAATAGAATGAGGGAATATTTGCAAGACAATCACAGCTGTGGACTTTCCAGATACCCATTGCTTTGTTCAAGGCAAAAGAGGGGTTAGTACGCCACATGACAGACACTCGCTGGGCAGGAATAGTCACTCGAGAGAGAGACGGAGAGAGAGAGAGAGAGAGAGAGAGAGAAAGAGAGGAAAGAGCATGTGTTTCGACATGGAGATGCAGAAAAAACTGAACTGGCAGGCGCCTGAAGATAGACGCAAACTATCCCAAGAAAAGCTGCTTACAGACTTTCATCATCTTAAGGGGAGACTCTAGAAAAATACAACCTCCTATATATCGCTCCTGTAGAAAACGCGAAGACTAGATGTTGCAATGCACACATAGTTGTTTAAGCGATCGTTATACCCAAGCTTTACGCGTGAGTGGAACGAGAAGAGGAAATATTGATACAATGGAAAGCACCCTCTGCCACGTACAACATAGAGTTAACTTGGTGATTCTATTCGTTGAGCCTTAGACGGGGTGCAATTCGATTGACGAAACGAGCTCACAGACGCGTTATCGAAATTCAAATTTCATGAAACAACGACGTGATCGTGGAAAAGTATCACTGACGCCATACTGTAGGGAAATTTTGTGGGTACGTTATTGAAGCGATTATCATACGTCATATGAGTCACATTAAGCGGTGTAACTGTGCAGTCGTACTCAATGACACGGGCAGAGAGTGTGGAAAGAAACAAATAAAATTCTGAGAAATGAGGTAGCGTGTGGACATTCTGGAATATAAACTGCATTTTAACCATTTGAATACTATATAACGGTACTTGGGAAGGCACAGAAAAATCAAGGATACAGGTGGAACCTTGTAAAGATACATCGTATGAAAGGATAGAACTGATGATGCACGAAAAGAGGAAATCAGCACAAAGGCATGAGAAGCAAATACAAAACAATTGAAACAGCAACAAAAAATAAATAACTTGCACAGTGACCAACTAGTTGGAATGTCGCTAAGGAAAGACAAAGGAAGATGAAAGTAACAGACCCAATATGCAGAAATAAATAACAAGAAATGGTTTTCATTTAATGCAAAACTTTGCCATTACAATGTGCTATTAAAGACCGAAAGTGTGCTCCTGATCAGAAGTCGAAGTGAGAAACAAATAAAGTCTACGAGCAACTGAGGAACTGTATAAGACGTATTTTGCTGTTGCGGACAGATTTACGTGCAAACCCAGCACGATTTTGGCGCAAGTGGAGAGAACACAGAAGGCAGTCAACAACAAAACAATAGGTAAGACAACAGGAACATAGAAGACAGTGTACAACTGGCATAACTACGGGAACACAGAAGTCGGTCTTCCAACAGGCGTAATTACCTGATCACAAAAGGCATTGTATAACGGGTACGACTACAGGAACACAGAAGGCAGTGTGCAAAAAACATAGAGGAACACGCATGACTGTAAGAAAACAGATGCCAATGAATAAAGTCGCAATAAAAGTAGCAAAGAAGGAATCGCACAACCGGCATGAGTACAGGAACACAGAGGGCAGTGTACAACAAGCATATTTAAGAGATTAAAACTGTGTGCCGGACCGAGATTCGAAATTGGGACCTTTGCCTTTCGCGGGCAAGTGCTCTTCCAACTGAGCTACCCAAGCACGACTCACGCCCCGTCCTCACAGCTTTACTTCTGCCAGTACCTCGTCCCCTACCTTCCAGACTTTACTGAAGCTCTCCTGCGAACCTTACAGAACTAGCACTCCTGAAAGAAAGGATATTGCGGAGACATGGCTTAGCCACAGCCTTGGGGATGTTTCCAGAATTAGATTTTCACTCTGCAGCGGAGTGTGCGCTGATATGAAACTTCCTGGCAGATTAAAACTGTGTGCCAGACCGAGACTCGAACTCGGGACCTTTGCCTTTCGCGGGCAAGTGCTCTACCAACTGAGCTACCCAATCAAGACTGACGCCCCGCCAAGTTTGGAAGGTAGGAGACGACGTAATGGCAGAAGTAAAGCTGTGAGGACGGGGCGTGAGTCGTGCTTGGGTAGCTCAGTTGGTAGAGCACTTGCCCGCGAAAGGCAAAGGTCCCGAGTTCGAGTCTCGGTCCGGCACACAGTTTTAATCTGCCAGGAAGTTTCGTATCAGCGCACACTCCGCTGCAGAGTGAAATCTCATTCTGGATATTTAAGAGAGCTTTGAGGCAATATACAACAGACATAAGTACAGGAACGCAGTAAACAGTCATAATTTCATGAAGCCTCAGTGAGATAAAATGATTCTGTTATCGAAAAACACTAAATGGTATTTGTAGCGAGACTGCAGAGAAGGTCAACCCGAAACAATTACGAATCAGTGGGATGCTCAAAAAGAGGACACTCTAAATGAATGATGTTTGTCGTGACCCACAGCAGACACAATCAAATTGAAACAAAAAAAAAAATCTAACAGCGAAGTGTAGTGGAATCCGTGTATGGTGCTGGAGGCAAGCTCTGTCGCGTAGGCGCTAGCGGCTTCATAATCCACCTCGCAAGCGGCGATTACGTCAACATTGGGACCACGGAGCTGTGTCCCCGCACAGGCCAAGGCCAGCCGGTTGCTGGCCGTATCTGTATTCCTTATTCTGCATGGCTGCACTGCTGGTGCCCGGCGTTTAACACAGAGAGTTTCTGCACAAACATACCGCGGTCTTCAGACAATGCTACTTCAATCTACTCTTCATCACTACAATATTGTGATCTGTGTCTATATCTGCTCCAGGGTACACTTTACAATCCAGTATTTGAATTCGGAATCTGTCTGAGCATGATCTAATCTAACTGAAATCTTCTCATATCGCTCGTCCTTTTCCCAGTATATCTACTCTTCTTGTGGTTCTTGAACAGTGTATCCGCTATTACTAGCTGAAACTTATTACAGAACTCAATTAGTCTTTCTCCTCTCTCTTTCCTTGTCCCAAGCCCATATTCTCCTGTAACCTTTTCTTCTACTCCTGCCCCTACAACTGCACTCGAGTCCCCCATGACTATTAGATTTTCATCCCCCTTTACATACTGTATTACTCTTTCAATATCCTCATAAACTTTCCCTATCACTTCGTCTTCAGCTTGCGACGTCCGCATGTATACCTGACCTATCGTTGTCGGTGTTGGTTTGCTGTCTATTCTCATAAGAACAACCCTGTTACTGAACTGTTCACGCCGGCCGTTATGGCCGAGCGGTTCTAGGCACTTTAGTCTGGAACCGCGCGACCGCTACGATCGCAGGTTCGAATCCTGCCTCGGGCGTGCATGTGTGTGATGTCCTTAGGTTAAATAGGTTTAAGTACAGGGTTATTACAAATGATTGAAGAGATTTCACAAATTCACTGTAGCTCCATTCATTGACATATGGTCACGACACACTACAGATACGTAGAAAAACTCATCAAGTTTTGTTCGGCTGAAGCCGCGTTTCAGGTTTCTGCCGCCAGAGCGCTCGAGAGCGCAGTGAGACAAAATGGCGACAGGAGCCGAGAAAGCGTATGTCGTGCTTGAAATGCACTCACATCAGTCAGTCATAGCAGTGCAACGACACTTCAGGACGAAGTTCAACAAAGATCCACCAACTGCTAACTCCATTCGGCGATGGTATGCGCAGTTTAAAGCTTCTGGATGCCTCTGTAAGGGGAAATCGACGGGTCGGCCTGCAGTGAGCGAAGAAACGGTTGAACGCGTGCGGGCAACTTTCATGCGTAGCCCGCGGAAGTCGACGAATAAAGCAAGCAGGGAGCTAAACGTACCACAGCCGACGGTTTGGAAAATCTTACGGAAAAGGCTAAAGCCGAAGCATTTCTTAAACAGGAGATTGGAAAACCGATGGATCGGTCGTGGTGGAGATCATGATCAACAATTCATTTCATGGTCTCCACGCTCTCCCGACTTAACCCCATGCGATTTCTTTCTGTGGGGTTATGTGAAAGATTCAGTGTTTAAACCTCCTCTACCAAGAAACGTGCCAGAACTGCGAGCTCGCATCAACGATGCTTTTGAACTCGTTGATGGGAACATGCTGCGCCGAGTGTGGGAGGAACTTGATTATCGGCTTGATGTCTGCTGAATCACTAAAGGGGCACATGTCAAACATTTGTGAATGCCTAAAAAAACTTTTTGAGTTTTTGTATGTGTGTGCAAAGCATTGTGAAAACATCTCAAATAATAAAGTTATTGTAGAGCTGTGAAATCGCTTCAATCATTTGTAATAACCCTGTAGTTCTAAGTTCTAGGGGACTGTTGACCTCAGATGTTAAGTCCCATAGTGCTCAGAGCCAATTGAACCATTTTTTGAACTGTTCACAGTAACACACTCTCTACCCTACCTTCCTATTCGTAACAAATCATACTCCCATTATACAATTTTCTGCTGCTGCTTATATTACCCTATACTCATCTGACCAGAAATCCTGGTCTTCTTTCCACTTCACTTCACTGACCCCTACTATATCTAGATTGAGCCTTTGCGTTTCCCTTTTCAGATTTTCTAGTTTCCCTACCACGTTCAAGCTTCTGACATTCCACGCCCCGACTCGGAGAACGTTATACTTTCGTTGATTATTCAATTTTTTCTTATGGTAACCTCCCGGTTGGCAATCCCCTCCCGGAGATCTGAATGGGGGACTATTCCGAAATCTTTTGCCAATGGAGAGATCATCATGCCACTTTTCAATCCCAAGCCACATGTCCTGTGGATACACGTTACGTGTCTTTAATGCAGTGGTTTCCATTGCCTTCTTCATCCTCATGCCGTTGATCACCGCCTTTAGGGGTAGTTTCCCACCCCTAGGACAAGAGAGTGCCCTGAACCTCTGTCCGCTCCTCCGCCCTCTTTGACAAAGCCGTTGGCAGAATGAGGGTGACTTCTTATGCCAGAAGTCTTTGGCCACCAATGCTGATTATTAATCAAAATTTAAGCAGTGGCAGGATTCGATCCCGGGACCGAAGACGTTTTGATTATGAATGAAAGACGCTACCCCTTTTTTTTACAGTTTGTTCCTCATTGTTCCTTGTGTTTGATCGCAGCGGATGTCATATGACATCCGTTGAAGTTCTTTGTTGATCCCTTCACCCAGTTTTTTTTTTTTTATTACAGAGGCCAGCCTGCTCTCTGACCGAACACGCCGAGCTACCGTGCCGGCTAAAATGTTGATGCTTAGGACAGCCGGGAATCGAACCCAGGCCCTTACGACTGACTTTCTGTCGCGCTTACCACTCAGCTACCGGGGGCGGACAGCCCCTAGCTCACGGGCAACATAAATATGACAGAAAGTCAGGCAGGGGGCAGGCGACCATTACTATAATAATCAGTAGTTCTCCATGCAGGCTGACTGGGTCGCAATAGTAAAAGTCAAACATCAGGCAAGGAATGACATTACTGCCAATATGGCGCGTTTCGCAGTTTATCCATCATCAGATATCCAGAAGCGATTACTGTACGAAGGTACGGCGTTTCAACATTTGTAGACGAGTCTGACGTTTGACTAGTGCCGTTGGGACCCGGTCAGCATGAATATAGAGTTACTGATTGTTTCAGTTTCAAGTTTGACGTCGGATAACGAATAACGAAAGAAATATTTTTCCGTGCGATATAATTACAAAAATACAGTTTTCGGTCTTTTTCCTATGACTGTACTGTGAAACCTTCCTTTTTCGAAATTTCAGATTCTAGGCCAACTGTAGCCGCCCTCCGTCGATCTGCTGTCGTCGATTTCTCTGACGGGAGACATCATGTTGTTACCTCCTATATATGCCCGACCTTTAGTTATATCTGTACATCAGATGGAGCTGCCACAAACATCTTCACTGTAACGGCAACTAAATTTCGGATTTTCATGGTTATTAATGCTAACTTTTTGCTCAGTCGATCACCCTTCATTTGTTGCTGCGTAACCGACGACAGGAGAGTTAATAACGTCTGTGGATGTTAGTTATTTTTTACTAATACACACGTAATTATGGAAATCACATTAGTTTTTTTATCAACAGCATTTAATAATAATTAAAGGAGCATGAATGATTGCGTTTTGTATGGAGGGAAAAGCAGGGTTGATCCTACAGTTACTCTCAGCAATTACGGCACTAAAATCTCCGTGATTTTTGTAGTTCGTCATTCAAAGATATTATAGCAGGGGCTATGATCCATTACTATACTTCTATAAAGTCATTCAAACTTCGACGTTTTTATTTTCACAAAGCTAAGTGTTCAGCTACGTTCTTGTATTCAGTTTAACGTCCCGTCGTATAGTCCACAGGTCCAGTTATCAGTTATTCGGCATGTAATAGAGTTTAATACTGAGCACTACTTATCTCGCGCACACAGTTTCTCAGATGTTCTTAGTCCGTGACCTTACGCCAAAAGTCTGGCTCGTAAAAATTAACTATAGTCAATTTCCTTGCAGTTTAACAAAAGTGCCCTTATCCCTTCCGTAGCAAATCACACGGAAATGCCCGCAGCTACGTAGACTTATTCAGAGCGCAGAAAACAGGACAAGAGAACGCATGGTTTATATAGTAGGATTTAGAAAGAAAAGTACCCGTGTTAAATCCTCTCTGATTTCCCTGAAGCACTACTTTGCTGCGGGCGTTATTCTGATGAGAGATTACATATCGATAATTTTAATGAAAACTTTTCAGTGCTATTAATTATTTCCGATATTATCGATCATTCCCCCCTCCCCCCCCCCCCCCCCCCCTATATGAGAACAAGCCTGATAATATTGTTCTTAATTAAAAGAGCGGTTATACAACGCTAGGTATCCTACAACTACAGGTACAGTTTGCGAGTATCAAAATACGTAACATCATTGGCTTATCATTTGACTGTACTGACTTAGGCGTTTCCATTTTTTCTACTGCCAAGGGACCATAAACCTTAGCACGTGACATAAATGTTAACTAGATACATCCACCCGTTCCTGAGAAAAAATGCTCTTAACAGACGGATGGACAACAAAAAGCTCCTATAAGGGTTTCGTTTTTACCGATTCCAGAACGGAAAAAAAAGGAAAAAAAAGAGGACAGAGCTTACTGCTCAGACACGACACCATGCAAAGAGTAAAAAGTAGGTGAATAAGTAGATTAGCCTTTCTCGATTTTCCCACGCCCGGGTTCCCGGGTTCGATTCCCGGCGGGGTCAGGGATTTTCTCTGCCTCGTGATGGCTGGGTGTTGTGTGCTGTTCTTAGGTTAGTTAGGTTTAAGTAGTTCTAAGTTCTAGGGGACTTATGACCACAGCAGTTGAGTCCCATAGTGCTCAGAGCCTTTCTCGATTTTACAAAGGCATTTAGCATTGAAAAATTTGAGGAAAAAATTAAAGAAAAACAGAGAGCATACGAGCGTTGTCTGCAATCTCCCAGTGACCAAATAGGAGAAAACTACAACCTGATGAGAAGCGGCCGGTACGAAAATTTGCACCCAAGGTCATCTCGCTGTCCGGCAGATTGCCAGTTAGTGATAATTTCAAATTTCAGTAAAAATTACGTAAAAAATATTAGACATCTCTATTCTTAGTCTGGAGTACGATGGAGTAAACTCCAAAAGAAAATTCTTACCAGTTGCTACAAACATAAATGAAAACTAGCAACACAACAAATTTTGCCGAAAAATATTTTTTTAACCACTGACATATTTAGACGGAAAATAGTATAAGAACATTCTCGGAGTTTATAGATGCATGTGATAGATATTTTATCATGAAAACGCACAAGTATTCTGAGATTAAAAAAAAAAGAGAAATGAAAGTGTTCCGCCTTGATACGGCCGAGGGTATTTCCTACCTCCCGTAAATGTTATATTTGCTGCTCTTACTGACTCTTCGTCACAGCACCCATCACCCAGATCGCCGATATACGCCATACATAAGTAACTGTAGGTACTTTCAAGCCAATTTTTCCGTTTAAATCGACCAAAATATTTTCGTGTGTAGTTTTGTGAAACCCAAATTTTATCGAAGTATAGTACAAGACTATTGTCCTCAGCACGCAGTAAGTGCATTTTACACAAAAGTTCGTTCTTGTTGCTGCAGTGTCTTTGCATTCCTTTAAAAAATTTTGTCCATCATTATATTTTCTGAATCAAAAACCAAGTGAGCGGATAATACGAAGAACGGTCGTCTCGGTACCGTAATAACTAATTTTTTCACGGAGATAACCCTGTATTTTTCTAGCAGTCGGATATTTTCCTCTGTCTAGTATCAATATACAATTTTTCGCACTAACTTTTTGTCAAAACCGTCAAATTCCATAATTTCCGTTTTCAGTTATATACTTTTCTTGGGGGATCAATGCAAGTGCTCATATTTAGAGATTCTGCCGATGTTACTACACTGTCAATATGGAATGATGTATATGGTCGACAAGACTTCGTTTTCAAAATATTAAGACACTTGGTTACGTCTGAGAAAAGCGTAGCACAAATAGATGTAACAAGTCCGCGACAATGGACAGTCGCGATCAATATCTTCACTGTGGGATAGTGATGGTAATGTTAGCAATGACAGTTCCACTAAAGCAGAGTCACAAAATACGGGCCGGCCGGTGCGGCAGATGTGGCGGTGCGTCACATAAGTGGACATTTGGAGAAAGGGAAAGGAATTTTTTGTTATGAGACGTGTGAATTATAAAATATTCTAAGACTGTGTACGTGTGCGCGATGTATAACAAATAGTAAAGAACGTAAGTTATTATTATCAAAACACAAATATCGACATAATTAACAAAACACAGGTTTTTTTTGTATAATCTCTGTGTAACATAGGCCATGAAGATCAGAGACAATGCTTTGACTGACCTACCTCTCTCGTTTTGTTTCGTCTAGCGGTAGGCCGCCATTGTAGTGCTGTCTAATAAGTAACGTAAGTTTTATCTGCATTTTGAAAAATATAATAGAAATTGTTATTAGAAAGTGTGTATTATTGACTTAGTTGTCACCTCTCAAGATCGCAAACATTAATTGTAATTAACAAAGTTTTTACAGAACTTCGCAGTTGTCATTGTGGTCGCTAGTCCAAAGACTGGTTTGATGCAGCTCTCCATGCTACTCTATCCTGTGCTAGCCCCTTCATCTTCGAATAAGTACTCCAACCTACATCCTTCTGAATATGCTTGCTGTACTCATCTCTTGGTTCCCTCTACAATTTTTACCACCCTCGCTTCCTTCCAATACTAAATTGGTGATCCCTTGATGTCTTAGAATGTGTTCTCTATCAACTGATCCCTTCTTTTTGTCAAGCTGAGCCACCAGTTTCTTCTTTCACCAATTCCGGTCAGTACCTTCTCAGTAGTTACGTGGTGTGCCCATGTAGTCTTCAGCATTCTTCTGTAGCACCACATTTCGAAAGCTTCTATTCTCTTCTTGTCTAAATCGTTTATCGTCCATTTTTCACTTCCATGCATGGTTACACTCCACACTAATACCTTCAGAAAAGGCCTCCTGATACTTATTTGATATTAATAAATTTCTGTTCCTCAGAAACGCTTTTCTAGCCATTGGCAGTCTATATTTACTATCCTCTCTACTTTGGCCATCATCAATTATTTTGCTTCTCACATAGGATAACCTGCCTACTGCTTTGTCTCGTTTCCTAATCTAATTCACGTAGCATCACCTGATTTAATTCGGCAAGATTCCATTATCCTTGCGTTGCATTTGTTGATGTTCATCTTATATCCTCCTTTAAAGACACTGTCCATTCCGTTCAACTGCTCTTCCAAGTTTTTTGTGTGTCTGACAGAATTACAATGTTAGCGGCAAACCTCAAGGTTTTAACTCCTGCAGCGAACTTTTCTTTGGTTTCCTTTACTGCTTGCTCAATGTACAGATTGAATAATATCTGGAATAGGCTACAACCCTATCTCACTTCCTTCTCAACCTCTGTTTCCCTTTCATACGCCCCAATTCTTATAACTGCCGTATGCTTTCTATACAAGTTATAAATACCCTTTTACTTCCTGCATTCTACCTCTGCTACCTTCAGAATTTGAAAGAGAATATTCCAGTGAACACTGTCAAAAGATTTCTCTGTCTACAAATGCTGCAAACGTAGCTTTGACTTTACTTAACCTATCTCCTAGGATAAGTCGTAAGGTCAGTATTGCCTTGAGTGTTCCTAATTTTACCCGAAATGTCGTCTATCCCCGAGGCTTTGTTTCGACTTAGGTCTTCCAGTACTCCGTCAGATTGTTCTCGCAATATCATACCTCCCGCCACATCTTCATCTACATCCTCTTCCATTTCCGTAATATTGCCTTCATGTTCATCGCCCTTGTACAGACCCCCTATACAATCCTTCCACCTTATAGTTTCCTCTTCTTTGCTGAGTACTGGTTTTCCATCTGAGGTCTCGCTATTCGTAAAGCTACTTGTGTTTTCTCCAAAATCTGTTTAACTTTCTCATAGACTGTATTTCTTTAACTTTCATATACGCGGTATTTATTTTTCCCATAGCTTGTTGTTGTTGTCGTTGTGGTCTTCAGTCCTGAGACTGGTTTGATGCAGCTCTCCATGCTACTCTATCCTGTGCAAGCTTCTTCATCTCCCAGTACCTACTGCAACCTACTTCCTTCTGAATCTGCTTAGTGTATTCATCTCTTGGTCTCCCTCTACGATTTTTACCCTCCACGCTGCCCTCCAATGCTAAATTTGTGATCCCTTGATGCCTCAAAACATGTCCTACCAACCGATCCCTCCTTCTAGTCAAGTTGTGCCACAAACGTCTCTTCTCCCCAATCCTATTCAATACCTCCTCATTAGTTACGTGATCTACCCACCTTATCTTCAGCATTCTTCTGTAGCACCACATTTCGAAAGCTTCTATTCTCTTCTTGTCCACACTAGTTTTCGTCCATGTTTCACTTCCATACATGGCTACACTCCATACAAATACTTTCAGAAAGGACTTCCTGACACTTAAATCTATACTCGATGTTAACAAATTTTTCTTCTTCAGAAACGATTTCCTTGCCATTGCCAGTCTACATTTTATATCCTCTCTACTTCGACCATCATCAGTTATTTTACTCCCTAAATAGCAAAACTCCTTTACTACTTTAAGTGTCTCATTTCTTAATCTAATTCCCTCAGCATCACCCAATTTAATTTGACTACATTCCATTATCCTCGTTTTGCTTTTGTTGATGTTCATCTTACATCCTCCTTTCAAGACACTGTCCATTCCGTTCAACTGCTCTTCCAAATCTTTTTCTGTCTCTGACAGAATTACAATGTCATCGGCGAACCTCAAAGTTTTTACTTCTTCTGCATGAATTTTAATACCTACTCCGAATTTTTCTTTTGTTTCCTTTACTGCTTGCTCAATATACATATTGAATAAATCCTCTCACTCCCTTCCCAACCACTGCTTCCCTTTCATGCACCTCGATTCTTATAACTGCCATCTGGTTTCTGTACCAATTGCAAATAGCCTTTCGCTCCCTGTATTTTACCCCTGCCACCTTCAGAATTTGAAAGAGAGTATTCCAGTTAACATTGTCAAAAGCTTTCTCTAAGTCTACAAATGCTAGAAACGTAGGTTTGCCTTTTCTTAATCTTTCTTCTAAGATAAGTCGTAAGGTTAGTATTGCCTCACGTGGTCCAGCATTTCTACGGAATCCAAACTGATCTTCCCCGAGGTCCGCTTCTACCAGTTTTTCCATTCGTCTGTAAAGAATTCGCGTTAGTATTTTGCAGCCGTGACTTATTAAACTGATAGTTCGGTAATTTTCACATCTGTCAACACCTGCTTTCTTTGGGATTGGAATTATTATATTCTTCTTGAAGTCTGAGGGTATTTCGCCTGTCTCATACATCTTGCTCACCAGATGGTAGAGTTTTGTCATGACTGGCTCTCCCAAGGCCATCAGTAGTTCTAATGGAATGTTGTCTACTCCCGGGGCCTTGTTTCGACTCAGGTCTTTCAGCGCTCTGTCAAACTCTTCACGTAGTATCTTATCTCCCATTTCATCTTCATCTACATCCTCTTCCATTTCCATAATATTGTCCTCAAGTACTTCGCCCTTGTATAAACTCCCATAGCTTAGTGTGCTTCAAAATCCTTACACCTCTCCTTGGCTATTTCTGTTTAGTCATATTGCACTTCCTGTCAATCTCAATTTTTCCTTTCACCTGCTTCATTTGCTGCAGTTTTATATTTTCCCCTTTCTTTAATTAAATATCTCCTGTGTTATCCAAATGATTTCTACTGGGTCTTGTCTTTTTACCTTGATGCTCTGCTACCTTCATTATTTCAGTTCATAAAGCTACCTATTCGTCTTCTACTTTATTCTTTTTCCCTGTTCTCGTCAACCATTCCCAAATTTTCGCTCTGAAACTTTCAGCAGTCTCTGGTTCTTTCAACTTATCCAGGTCCCAGCTCTTAATTTCCTGCCGGTTAGCAATTTGTTCGCAGCTCGTGGTCTTGCGGTAGCGTTTTCGCTTCCCGCGGACGGGGGCCTGGGTTCGATTCCCAGCGGGGACAGGGATTTTTCCTGCCTCGTGATGACTGGGTGTTGTGTCGTCTTCATCATCGTTAATTCTGATTACGGTCGGAGAAAGGAAATGGCAAACCACCTCCGCTAGGACCTTGCCTAGTCGGCGGTGGGGGTCTTCCGCATCGTTCCCTACGCTCCTCGGAGTATGGGACCTCATCATCATCATCATCATTTAGCAATTTCGTCATTTTAATCTACAGTTCATAACCAACAAATTGCGGTCAGAGTTCACATCTCTCCCAGGAAACGTCTTACAGTTTAAAATCTTGTTCCGAATTCTCTGTCTTACCATTATATAATCAGTCTGAAATCTTATGGTGCCTTCAAGTCTCTGCCATGTATACCGACTTCTTTCATGTTTACCAAACCAGTGTTAGCGATGATTGAATTATGCTCTGTGCAAAATTCCATCACACAGCTTCCTCTTTCATTCCTTTCCATGAGTCTATATTCACCCATTATTTTTACTTCACTTGCTTTTCCTACCATCGATTTCCGGTCTGCCATCACAATTAAATTTTCGTCTCCCTTAAGTACCTGAGTAATTTATTCTACCTCATGGTACATTTCTTCATTTTCTTTACCATCTGCGGAGCTAGTTGGTATATAAACTTGTACTACTGTGCTGGGTGTGGGTTTCGTGTCTATCTTGGCTACGATAATGCGTGCACTACGGTGTTTATAGTAGCTTACCCGCATTCCTATTTTCTTATTCCTTGTTAAACCCACTCCTGCGTTACCCCTACGTGACTTTGTGTTTATAACCCTGTATACACCTGACCAGAAATCCTGTTCCTCTTGCCGTAGAACTTCACTAATGCCTACTAGATCTAACTTCAAGCTATTCATTTCCATTTTTTAAATTGACACTATGTCATCACGGATTAAAAAAAATCATTCTCGTGCAACATATGAAGTAATGAGTGCTACCGACAGGGTGTCTCATGTTGACTCCATATTTCTGAGTTTCCAGAAGGCTTTCGATGCCGTTCCTGACAAACCACTTCTAATCACATTGCGTGCCTGTAGCGCATTGTCTCAGTTGAGCGACTAATTCTGGATTACCTGTCAGAAAGGCCACAGTTCATAGTAATTGACGGATAGTCGTCGAGTAAAACGGATATGATATCTGGCGTTCCCCGAGGAAGCAGTATAGACCCTGTGCCGTTGCTAACCTCTACAAACTATTTAGGAGCAGTCTGAGTTGCCCTCTTAGATTGTTGCAAATAATGCTGTCATTTAACGTCTAGTAAAGTCTTCAGAAGATCAAAACAAATTTCAAAATGATTTAGACAAGGTACCTGTATGGTGCAAAAAGTAGCAATTGACTGTAAAAATGAAGAGAGTAAGGTCATCAACATGACTACCGAAAACATCCGTTAAGTTTCGGTTACACGATAAGTGACACAAATGTAAAGACTATCAGTTCAACTAAATACCGAGGGATAACAATTACGAACAACTTAAACTGGAACGATCACGTGTATAATGTTGTGGAGAAGGCAAGCAAAAGACCGTGTGTTCTATTGGCAGCACACTTAGAAGAAGCGACAAATCCAATAAGGAGACTGTCCGCCCTGTGCCAGAGTTTTGCTGTGCGTTGTGGGATGCTCACCAGATAGGACTGACGGAGGACATAGAAAACTTTCGAATAAGGGCAGCTCGTTTTATACTATCGCGAAGTAAGGGAGAGAGTGTCGTGTATATGGCACGCGAGTTGGGGTACCAGTCATTAAAACAAAGGCGTTTTTCGATGCGACGAGATATCTTCACTAAATTCCAGTCTTCCAGTTTGAAGCTACCTACATAAGGAGAAATGATCATCGTAATAAAATAAGGGAAGCCAGAGCTCATACGGAGAGTTTTAACTGTTCGTTTCTCCGCGCGCTGTTTGAGAGTGGAAAGTGGTTTACTGCACTTTCTGTGGCGCACTAAAATTTGAATTTAAATCATATAGATCTAAACGTAAATTATAAAAATATAACTAATGACACAAATACAGATTTAATTACTTTACACGAAATGGAAGATGTAGTTTAAGAAAATGCAAGAGATGACCAGGATATGTCGGTACTTGTAGAGTTGATTGAACATGGTGGATTACTGCGTAAGCTTAGAATTTTATATCTGATCAATATTTGTTGGCTAAACACTAAAATTCCGGAAGACTGGCTTGCAGCAAAAGTGTTGTCACTGTCTTCTTTCTTTAAAAAAAACTGCCCAAGTGCTAGTAGCACTTAACTACACACACACACACACACACACCACATATATATATATATATATATATATATATATATATATATATATATATATATATATATATATATCATCCATCCTGGGAATCGAGAAATAGAGAATCTTAACGATTTTCGATATAGATACTGGCAAGATATCGGTCCCGGGAATCCTAAGACCTTATCGCAAAATCTATAGTAGTTCCTCAGACTGGCCCGGACCTACAAAAATAAGCAAGCAGGGGACTTCACTTCTTATAAGTGGGAGTAGAATACTTGATAGAATATTTTTTACTTGCTTACTAAAACATGACTATAACTTACATCTTATGTTTGCAAGCAGTAATGTTCGTCTTTTACACTTTTCACAGACGGTGAATGTAATTTATGTTCCAACGGCAAAAAGATTTTTTATCTGATATAATTACAGTTTAACAATTTTCAGATTCTTTACCCTTACTCGTACTGTGAAACCTTGCTTCCTGCAAAATTTAATGATATTACGTCAATAGGAAGCACCCTATAGATTATTATGAGTGAGTTTGTATCAAATCATTTGACTGCATTGGCGAAGAAACATATAGATGGATAAAAAATAGAAAAAAAATTTGTTCTTTTATATAACACCAGCTTAACAATTCCGAATTTTTTCCTTTACCTGTAGTGTGAAACCTTGCTTCTTGCCGAATTTCATGATTCCAGGTCAACGTGAAGCACCCTACACCTTGTCATCAGTGAGTACGTTCAAAATATGTGACAAAAATGGCCGAATCTTTTGACTGAATTGACTTAAAAGCTTAAACGCTTTAAGCGGCCAAGAATATAAGTGACATAAATTTGAACCTGATACGCCAACTTGTTCCAGAGAAAAAGTGGTCTTAACAGACAGACAGACAGACAGAAGGATAAAAAACGATAAAAAATATTCTTTTTCTGTAAGATAATTGCAAATTGACAATTTTAGGAATTTACCTTTAGCTGTAGTGCGAAATATACGTCTTTGGAAATATCATGAGTCTACATGCGTGAGTTTTCGTGTAGTAAAATATGTGACGTAAATGACCGTATCTTTTGTCTGAATTAAGTTGTTGTTGTTGTTGTTGTGGTCTTAAGTCCAGAGACTGGTTTGATTCAGCTCCCCATGCTACTCTATCCTGTACAAGCTTCTTCATCTCCCAGTACCTACTGCAACCTACATCCTTCTGAATCTATTTACTGTATTCATCTCTTGGTCTCCATCTAAGATTTTTACCCTCCGCGCTGCCCTCCAATACTAAATTGGTGATCTCTTGATGTCTCAGAACATGTCCTACCAACCAATCCCTTCTTCTAGACAAGTTGTGCCACAATTTCCTCTTCTCCCCAATTCTATTCAATACCTCCTCATTAGTTATGTGATCTACCCATCTAATCTTCAGCATTCTTCTGTAGCACCACATTTCGAAAGCTTCTATTCTCTTCTTGTCCAACCTATTTATCGTCCATGTTTCACTTCCATATATTGCTACACTCCATACAAATACTTTCAGAAACGACTTCCTGACACTTAAATCTATACTCGATGTTAACAAATTTCTCTTCTTCAGAAATGCTTTCCTTGCCATTGCCAGTCTACATTTTATATCCTCTCTACTTCGACCATTATCGGTGTTATTTTGCTCCCCAAATAGCTAAACTCATTTACTACTATAAACGTCTCATTTCCTAATCTAATTCCCACAGCATCACCCTATTTAATTCGACTACATTCTATTATCCTCATTTTTCTTTTGTTGATGTTCATCTTATATGCTCCTTTCAAGACATTGTCCATTCCGTTCAGCTGCTCTTTCAAGTCCTTTGCTGTCTCTGGCAGAATTACATTGTCTTCGGCGAACCTCAAAGTTTTTATTTCTTCTCCATGGATTTTAATACCTACTCCGAATTTTTCTTTTTTTTTCCTTTACTGCTTGCTCAATATACATCGGGGATAGGCTACAACCCTGTCTCGCTCCCTTCCCAACCGCTGCTTCCCTTTCATGCCCCTCGACTCATAACTGCCATCTGGTTCCTGTGCAAATTGTAAATAGCCTTTCTCTCCCTGTATTTTACCACTGCCACCTTTAGAATTTTAAAGAGAGTATTCCAGTCAACATTGTCAAAAGCTTTCTCTAAGTCTACAAATGCTAGAAACGTAGGTTTGCCTTTCCTTAATCTATCTTCTAAGATAAGTCGTAGGGTTAGTATTGCCTCACGTATATTTCTACAGAATCCAAACTGATGTTCCCTAAGGTCGGCTTCTACCAGTTTTTCCATTCGTCTGTAAAGAATTGGCGTTAGTATTCTGCAGCTGTGACTTATTAAACTGATCTGTCAACACCTGATTTCTTTGGGATTGGTATTATTATATTCTTCTTGAAGTCTGAGGGTATAACGCCTGTCTCATACATCTTAATCACCAGCTGTAGAGTTTAGTCAGGGCTGGCTTTTCCAAGGCTGTCAGTAGCTCTAATGGAATGTTGTCTACTCCCGGGGCCTTGTTTCGACTTAGGTCTTTCAGTGCTCTGTCAAACTCTTCACGCAGTATCGTATCTCCCATTTCATCTTCATCTACATCCTCTTCCATTTCCATAATATTGTCCTCAAGTACATCGCCCTTGTATAGACCCTCTATATACTCCTTCCACCTTTCTGGTTTCCCTTCTTTGCTTAGAACTGGGTTTCCATCTGAGCTCCTGGTATTCATACAAGTGGCTCTCTTTTATCCAAAGATCTCTTTAATTTTCCTGTAGGCAGTATCTATTTTACCCCTAGTGAGATATGCCTCTACATCCTCACATTTGTCCTCTAGTCATCCCTGCTTAGCCATTTTGCACTTCCTGTTGATTTCATTTTTGAGACGTTTGTATTCCTTTTTGCCTGCATCATTTACTGCATTTTTATATTTTCCCCTTTCATCAATTAAATTCAATATTTTTTCTGCTACCCAAGGATTTCTATTAGCCCTCGTCTTTTTACCTACTTGATCCTCCGCTGCCTTCACTATTTCATCCCTCAAAGCTACCCATTCTTCTTCTACTGTATTTCTTTCCCCCATTCCCGTCAATCGCTCCCTTATGCTCTTCCTGAAACTCTCTACAACCTCTGGTTCTGTCAGTTTATCCAGTTCCCATCTCCTTAAATTCCCACCTTTTTGTAGTTTCTTCATTTTTAATCTACAGTTCATAACCAATAGATCGTGCTGAGAGTCCACACCTGCCCCTGGAAATGTCTTACAATTTCAAACCTGGTTCCTAAATCTCTGTCTTACCATTATATAATCTGTCTGAAACCTTCTAGTATCTCCAGGACTCTTCCATGTATACAACCTTCTTTTATGATTCTTGAACCAAGTGTTAGCTATGATTAAGTTATGCTCTGTGCAAAATTCTACCAGGCGGCTTCCTCTTTCATTTCTTAACCCCATTCCATATTCACCTACTACGTTTCCTTCTCTTCCTTTTCCTACTATCGAGTTTCAGTCACCCATGACTATTATAGTTTCTTCTCCCTTCTCTATCTGAAGAATTTCTTTGATGTTGTCATACATTTCATCAATCTCTTCGTCATCTGGAGAGATAGTTGGCATATAAACGTGTACTAATCTGGTAGGTGTGGGCTTCGTGTCTATCTTAGATACAATAATGCGACCAGAAGTCTTGTTCCTCCTGCCACCGAACTTCACTAATTCGCACTATATCTAACTTTAACCTATCCATTTCCCTTTTTAAATTTTCTAACGGACCTACCCGATTAAGGGATCTGACATTCCTCGCTCCGATCCGTAGAACGCCAGTTTCCCCCCCCCCCCCCCTGATAACGACGTCCTCCTGAGTAGTCCCCGCCCGGAGATCCGAATGGGGCACTATTTTACCTCCGGAATATTTTACCCAAGAAGACGCCATCATCATTTATCCATACAATGAAGCTGCATGCCCTCGGGAAAAATTACAGCCTTAGTTTCCCCTTGCTTTCCGCCGTTCGCAGTACCAGCACAGTAAGACCGTTTTGGTTAGTGTTACAAGGCCAGATCAGTCAATCATCCAGACTGTTGCCCCTGCAACTACTGAAAAGGCTGCTGGCCCTCTTCAGGAACCATACGTTTGTCTGGCCTCTCAACAGATACCCCTCCGTTGTGGTTGCACCTACGGTACGGCCATCTGTATCGCTGAGGCACGCAAGTCTCCCCACCAACTGCAAGGTCCATAAATTTGAACTTGATACGTCCATTCGTTCCTGAGGAAAACGGTTCTTAACAGTCGGACAGGCAGACAGACAGACGGACAACAAAGCGAAGCTGTAACGGTTCTGTTTTTACAGATTGAGGCACGGAATCCTAAGAAATGGTGCAGAAAGACTTCAGAATACAGAAGTATCTGTATGTTAAACACTGTCTCCAAAATATATTCAGGTGCATTAAATAACATATTGATGAATCTTGCAAAGGTACTTCAAGAAGAACGAAGCGGCTTCTTACGAGGATGGTCATGTAGCGATAACATATCTACTGTTCTACAGACCGTACACAAAAGAAGAGAATTTATATCAGCAACCTACTTTGATTTTATAGATTTTGAAAAAAGCATATGTCAATATGTTTGGAGACAGCCTTTGGGAAATTATGGCAATATATGGACACACAAATCCCTAATATTACACAGGGTAAAGGACTTTAATATACCAAGATGTGAGCATGTAGACGATGTCATCCGAAAAAGAAAAGACACCAGAAGGGATCCGTATGAACAAGAATAAATATGTTGGCATACTATTTTATGCTGATGGTTACTTAAGGGCCATATTACTTTAACGGAGAAAAGGATCTGGATACTTAGATGTTAAATTACAAAGATATCACAATGGATGTGGCGCTATATGCGGAACATTGAAAAATACGCGAAGACACACGAAATTCTGCAAAGTAATGGCTGTACCTATTCTACTGTGTGGCAGTGAAATCTTGGTTACGATAACAAACGTCTGTAGCTATGTTCACGCAGCTGAAATGAAATTTTTATAAGCTGTCAAAAGTTGCACAGAGCTGTGCAGGATTCCTAATGAAAACTTTAGTGAGGAACTGAATATTTTTTGCCGCAAATGAAAAAATAGAAGAACATAAACAGAACTGGAAGGAACATCTGAAAGGCATCGAAGAGAGAAGAATTCCAAAGATTGCCTTACGATGCAAACCCAAAAGTAAAGAGGGCAAATAGGACGACAAGTTAAAAGATGGAACAGAGGCCAGAACAGGTCGATATGCCTAATATGTGAAAAGCATAAATTTTAAAATTGTAAATATGGCTGCGCTTCAACAACGGTGCACGCAGAAACTTTATAGGATTGGAATATAACAGCCGAACAGTAGCAAAATTAAAGTTTTGTTAACCCCTTTACCATGGTCTCGATGAATATAAATTTGCCTTCTTCACAAGGAAAATGGACTCGTGGAATCACCTCACGTTTTACTGTTGATATTTGTGGTTGACATGCACACTGTACTAGACAAGAGCCTCCTGGTTCCAACATCCGTTTTTTGAATATGTGGTTCCACGCGTCCATTGTCCTTCTGAAGAAGACAAATTTATAATTATCCAAACCAAGGTAAAAGGTTAATCAATCTTTAATTCTGCACCCGGTTGGCTGTTATTTTCCAGTCCGAACAAAAGGTAGAAGACGATTCGGCACTATACCACATCGCCGCCTGCTACTAAAATATGATCATATATAATAACTTCGCAGGTATGCGGCTGGCTCGAAGAAGTTTTGACTAATAGTATCCAGTACGTAAAACTGGATGGTGTATGCTCACTATAAATGGAAGTAAAATGGAACGTGCCACAGGGAAGCGTGATAGGAACTACAATTTTGTCAGTATACATTATAGTTTTTTTTAGATAGGCTGAACAGCACTGTCCGATTGTTGGCCGACAGTACTGTTGTATATGGTATAGTACCACCATTCGATAGGTATAAGGAAATGCAGGAAGACCTGTGCAAAATTTTCATTTGGCGTAATGAATGGCAGCTCTCTTCATATAGAGAAAAAAACAAGATAATACGTAAAATAAAGAGGAAGAACCCGATAATACTCAGTTACAAAATTCACGAGGAGCATCTGGAATACATCACATCGTTTAAATAGTTTAGCGACGTGAAACGGAACGAACATGCAAATTAAATATTAGGCAAGGCGAATGGAAGACTTAGATATGCTGGAAGGACGCTGAGAAAGTGGGATACGTCCATAAAGGAACTTGCTTACAGGAAGGTAGTGCGAACAATCGTTTCTTATAAGGTTCGCTTTAAAGCTAACGTCGAACGGATTCAGAGATACGCTGCAAACAGACTTAATATACAAACACTTAAAAATAAACTAAAACAATGCAAAGCTACTATTTATTGAATATAAATATCACTTTTAGTGCATATTTCTTTCATTTAACTCATATCACAGTTTCTTTTATTTCAAAACAAGTATTTTCTTTATACGTTATAGCCGCCAATCACAGAAATAAGCCTAATTTACATTAACGCTAACTTTTCCGCTCTGTAGCGGAATGTGCGCTGTTTTGGAGCTTCCTGGCAGATTATTACAGTGTGGTGGACCGGAGCACGAACCCGGACCTTACATTTAGCGGACAATGCTCTCACCGAGTAAACCACTCAGGCACGATTCACGACCCGCCCTCGCCGCTTCACTTCCACCAGTGCCTCATTTCCTATCTTCCAAACTTGCAACAGATTCCTCCTGCATGCATTGCATTACTAACACTCCTGGATAAAAGAAAAGGATATTTCGGAGAAATGGCTTAGCACAAAAGTACTGATTCACTCCTATTCTTTCGAATAAAACTTGTGGATGGTTATCTTGAAATGCTTCTTAAAACGGGTGCTTATAGTCTGATGTATAAACATAAGAAGTACTGAAGCAGAAAAGAAATATTGCTTATATACTCACGTGTGCAGGCAGATTCGTCTAAATCCAAATTTCTGAACCTCTACAGCGTCACTAAAATCCGAGATTTCACACACTAAAACACAATTCAGTGTCTCATAACAATCTTACATCGATTTGTAAAATGTTAAAGTATAGAAACCGCTCCCGCTTAAAGTCAATTAATCGCTTAATGTTTAGGTATTGGTTCATGGGCAAATTCTATCTATAATTGGAACAAAAAGCAATTCTAAATCAAACAGCGTGTGAACAGGCGACCTTCGAGGCTAAACAAGGTACAATGCGAGATGCGTAATCCCCTGAGCCGTGACTGTGGCCGCTCATTATTAAGAAAATCACCCCCACAGCTGTAACTGAAATACACCTGTTGGAATGGAAAACGCAAAACTTCTTCTTCACTATGTTTTTACAACCTCTACTCGACATCCACCGTGTAATGAACGACTGGCCGAGCGACGTGCAACGAAGGAGACCGCTATCGGCAACTATATAAACCGGCAACTGAAATTTGGTCCTCGGTTAGATCTGCCACCCCTACACAAAAATGAGGATTTTTACTATATCGTTTTCTTCTCTTTTTGTCAGTTTGATACCAATCTTGCAACTGACTTTAACTGCCGATGAGCTAGAGAACTGAAATTTTAAACATAGCACAAAATTGGATGACAATGCAGTTTTAACTCCCTTTCCCGCCAATATGTTATGGTGAGGTGGGGATAGTGTGGGGATATGATAGAAAACGTTGGTAACACCTGATATCTCGGCTGCCCTGCATGGCCACCGTGTTGTGCGAGTAGGACTGGAATGCCTTCCATGCAGTATGTGTGCGGGTGGGCACGGTTGATCAGAGAGATGGGGAAAGTGGAGATGGACAGAAAGAATGGGAGGAGCAGATGGATGCAATATATATGATATACATGCACATGGGAGAAGCCACAGCTAAAAATCTTCTATACATGTAAACAATTGCTTCGATAAAAATATAATCTCATCATAATGTTAAAAATCCATTGAGAAAATTCACACACATAAGATTACAAAACAGAGATAATTATTAAAATAAAAATAAATTTTTAATGTAACACATGTGTAAATTGGACTAAAAAGTATAAAATAATTTCTCCAAGCCCTATACAGATTCCTAACGCCATAGAAATAATAGTTTGTCCTTCTCAAATGCAATAGATAATAGTTAGGATGTGAACTATTCCTGCATATACAGTGCGAGTCGCGTAAGACGTAACACTCCCATTATTCCGGAGGCGATTTCACATATCGACAAGCGGTGTTCAGCGAATCATAGCCGACTATGGGGCACATACTTTGGTACACGCACAATAATTTCAACGTTTATATTGACCGAGATAATGAGGCAAGTACATGTTTTTTAAATGGGACGCTATACTTTTTTTCACCATCATTCGAACGCTCTGGAAAAGACGCATATAGTGATGCAACGCTTGTTGCTATTGTGATTCAAACTTCGCTTAAAAGACGCTGGGAAATATTGTACGATTGAAGGTCGAGGCGGTCGGAAGCGGCTGCAGTTTTTTAACACGTCTCGCGCGACCCGCGGGCCGAGTTGCCGTGCCCTATGCAGCATGCACGGCCTACGCTACGAAGGTAAATCCTCATTCGCCCTCTTTTAAGCAAAGTTTGAATCACAATAGAAACATGCGTTACATCACTATACGCGTCTTTTCCAGTACGTTCGAATGATGCTAAAAAAAGTATAACGTCCCATTTAAAAAACATGTACTTGCCTCATTATCTCGGTCAATATAAACGTTGTGATTATTGTGCACGTACCAACGTATGTACCCCATAGTCCGCTATGATTCGCCGAAAACCGCATGCCGATACGTGCAATCGCCCCGGAATAAAGGCGGTGTTACGTCTTACGCGACTGACCTTGTATATTACACGTGCCCCACGTTTTTCGTTATAAATCTTACAAGTATTGTAATAGATACTAGAAATTCACTAGCACACATTTTCCGATTTAAAATAGTATTCTATCAAAAATTTATTTTTATCCAAACAGTTACTTTCATTTTGTGACTGTGTCCCACAGCCAGTTTTTAATTTGTAGAAGTCCTGCATTTTACTCTATACCAGTTTTGGTTAAAAACAGTCTTGGTTGCAATTTTAGTTTTTTTATTTTTCAACGACCCGTTTCGCCTTATTTATGAGTTTAATATTTAATATTGTTATTCACAAATAAGCATTAACAACTGTAGAACCCAGGAGATCCAGCATGAATAAAATAATATTTATTTGTAATTAGTTTTATAAGTGAAAAATTTTGTCATACCTGTAAAAGTAAAAAAGTCTATGAACTATCTCGTAGGTCATAGAATGAAGGCTAATTCGGATTTCAAAAGAAATGTAACATTTTTTTTTTTTTTTAAGTGCTCAATTTTTATTATACTTGCACAGTTTGTCAAAGCAAATGCTCTAAAATCATGGAAGAATTTCAGTGCTTACAGTGGATAAAATTTGAAAACAAAATTCATGAAATTGACCGAAAATGTAAATTTTCGGTTTATTTTTTGTTTATTGGTAGAACTCATGGACAATAACTTCCCAAAGTTTCAGTGATGAAACCACATCCAAAGTGTCTGAAAAATAATCAACTGTGTGAAGCGACCTTCCTGCCACACCCGCTTTTCGCAGTAACACTTCAGCACTATCTCAGTGAACAACGATTCAGTGAATTACTTTCAAGCAAAATCGCATGGGATTTATCTAGAAGACTGTGATATATACTCTTTGGTTTTATAGATCATCTGTGTCTCTGTTACGTATCTTAGAATCAATAACAAACCAGCTGCTTTGTTTATGAAGAAGCAATTCTCGTTTTTCTTGTGCTACTTTGGGAGATTTACGCAAGTGCTCGATTCTTTCATCATTCAATAATGCCACGCTCATAAACAGTGTATAGAAAACTGGAAAAAGTGCGTTTGCAGAGTTTAATGACTGCAAGACATGGGAAACAGAAGCAAATCAACAATGATAGTTGATCTGAAGTGAGATCATCTGCCAAAACTGTGAACTCGATTCCTCGCATATCCAGGCAAAAAGTGGATGAGGTGAACAGTGGATACTACAGCGACGAATTTCGGTACACTGGATTTGGATTAATTGGCTTCAAATTATTAACTGCAGCACTGAAACCTTCTTGTGTTTTCAAGACATGTGGTAGTGATAACATCCAGTTTACAGATGATGATAGGGGAGTGGACTTGGCAGCCAGTCTTCATACTCTGTGCAAAGACTGTGATGCTGGTAATTCGTTCAAAATTTCTAAGTGCAAAAACTGGTACTGCAGAGCTAATATGAGGTTCTCCTGTGTCTTGAATTACACTGAAGTTGGTAGAGAGGGGGAAACTTATCGTGTGGTATAATGAATGTGCCAGTGCTACGTCTGAGATTTGCAAAAATAAATTGTGAACCGGAAAACATAATTTCTGATATTTGTGAGGGCAGTATGGCAGCAGCTACAGTAGAAGCTACTGCAGAAAATAAATGCTTAGATGAAAACGACTGTAGTCAGATTAGATAAACCTTGTTGTCTCATGTGATGGTAAATTCATGATAAGAGAGCATACATTTTTATATGGTGTGTCAAGTCTCATAAATATTGACACAGGTAAGATACTTGATGTCCAAGTTAAGAGCAAGTTTGCCATAACTGTGCACTTAGCGCAGACAGCGAAAAAGAGGTAGAGCGTCATAATTGCAGTAAAACGTGCTCTGATGGTAGTGGTGGAATGGAGGGAGCTGGTATGCAAATTATTTTTAAGTGATCTGTCAAGAAACGTACTATGAGATACATGAAATATCTTGGGGATGGTGACTCCCGTCCATTCAATACTGTGTATAAGAGCACATCTTTCAGTTAACTTTCAGTTGAGAAACTTGAACACATTGGACACATCCAGAAGAGAATGGGCTCTAGATTGAGGAAGCTTGTCAGTGGTACGAAGGGAAAAAAGTTGGAAGATGGAACAGGCATTGGTGGACACCAAAGACTCACAAAGAAGACTATAGACACAGTTTAAATGTATTATGACAAGAGAGTCCGACAGAACCTATTGCAGTGTAAGTGACTTGAAAAGTGCAGTATGAGCTACATATTCCCACACAGTGTCGACAGATGAACATGCCTTTTATCATCTCTGTCGCGTTAGTTGGTGTGAAGATCTACACTACTTCAAGGATAATAAGCCCTACATTTACCAGGGGAGGCTCCCACGTTGTACCCGGGTGTTACCAGGCCAACGTACAAGTTTCTGGCCGATCCTGAACTTCTGAAAAAGCGTTTTCATGGCAAAAACGCAAAACCCAGTATCCAAATGAGTCTCTAAATTCATACACACATTTTCTATAGTTGTCAGCATTACAACTTATGATGCAATTATTGTGCTTAATGACGGGAACATGGGAAGGACTAAGGTATTAGAGAGTATGGGCTTTGAGATAGGAAACGTCACATCTCAAGAAAAATAGATTTACAGCGCTTTTCAGTAGCTGAAATATCAATTGAAGACCTGTTGAAGAAAAGAAGACAGAAAACAAGGAACCAGAAGAAAAACTTGGAAGCGAAAGAGAATCCTGAATACAAACCTGGAACCTTCTGAAGAGTTGATTTAAGAAAAAATCGTTAGGTTGAATTTTAAATTGCATTTCCCGAAAATTGCATGTTTTAAAGTTTATGTACCTTTTCCACAGAATCTATGAGGCTAGAACGATGAAATTTTGTACACTTATTGCCCATAAAGCCAGTACATGTTGACGAAAGAGTAAATTTTGAAATTCACGAGAGAAGCTTACCACATGTAGAGATTAAACAGAGAAAATTTTGAAATCTAAGGCTCTTAACAGTAAAGTTGTTAATTTTTGTAAAGCATGGTACAACATTTCACTGCTGTATCTTGAAAATTCCGGATTTGGTACACCTTTTAAATAATGTGTGTTTCTCATGAATGTCCCTCCCTTAAGGCTGACGACCACCTACCGAACACAGAATACCTGCAGTCCAAGAGTATTAGCAGTTATCCTCCTAAGGTTTTTGATCAATTCTGCTTTTTACAGCGTTACGTCAGCTCTGGACAGAAACAGATTTAATTCTGAATTAAAAGATGGTGTGCATTCTTCAGCCGAAAAAAGCCTGCGTGTGCTGAATCTTCCTCAGAACTTGTGAAAATGTTCTAATTCTATTTTCTTCCATCCCAAGCTACGATGCAAATGTTGAAAGGTTTCAGTTTTCCCTTAATAACATCTCAGTGGAGTGAAGAATGAAATCGCCCTTGCCACAAACAGATAAGAGGATCATAATGTTGAAGTACTATTTCAGAGCCATATCCTGTGAACAGTGTTGCAATTAAATGCTGCAAGTAATAAACTCATTACTTCTTACGAAAGGGGACGCCACTGACAAACAATTGTAACAGCACCCTACCTGTGACTGAGATCCTAGATTGAAACAAGGTTCGCAGTTTTCTCTTTTAAACTAATATGCTAATCGTAGTTGCAATAAGGTATGTAAACGAACGACTGATGTGGATAGATTTGACAGTGTCTAGCAAGAAAATTAGGATTGTGTCAGTATATTCGCATTGTGAAGGGACTGATCAAGATAAGATGGATAGTTTTTATGAGGCACTCAGTGATGTAGTTGCTAGAGTAAAGGACAAGGACAGTGTTCTGCTCATGGGTGATTTTAACGCCAGGATTGGAAATCGAACAGAAGGGTATGAAAAGGTTATGGGTAAATTTGGAGAGGATATAGAGGCCAACAGGAACGGGAAGCAACTCTTGGATTTCTGTGCCAGTATGGGCTTAGTAATCACAAACTCCTTTTTTAAACATAAGAACATTCACCGGTATACGTAGGGAAGCAGGGGAACCAGATCTGTCATTGACTATATAATAACAGATCAGGAATTCAGGAAGGCTGTGAGGGACACAAGTGTATTCAGGGGATTCTTTGATGACACTGATCATTATTTAATCTGCAGTGAAATTGGGATTGCGAGGCCGAAAGTGCAGGAGGTCAGGTCCATATGTAGGAGGATAAGAGTGGAGAAACTTCAGGATAAGGAAATCAGGCACAAGTACATAACAGCGATCTCAGAAAGGTACCAGTTAGTTGAATGTAGTCAATTACAGTCATTGGAAAACGAATGGACAAGTTACAGGGACACAGTACTAGAAGTGGCTAAAGAATGTCTTGGAACAGTAGTGTGTAAAAGTAGGAGGAAGCAAACAGCTTGGTGGAATGACACAGTCAAGGCAGCCTGTAAAAGGAAAAAGAAGGCGTATAAAAAATGGTTACATACTAGAACTCAGGTAGACAGAGAAAGTTATGTTGTAGAAAGAAACAAAGCCAAACAGATAATTGCAGCATCCAAGAAGAAATCTTGGGAAAACTTTGGAAACAGGTTGGAGACATTGGGTCAAGCTGCTGGAAAACCATTCTGGAGTGTAATTAGCAGTCTTCGAAAGGGCGGTAAGAAGGATATGACAAGTATTTTGGACAGGTCGGGAAAACTGCTGGTGAATCCTGTGGATGCCTTGGGGAGATGGAGGGAATATTTTGAAGAGTTGCTCAAGGTAGGTGAAAATACGATCAGTAATGTTTCAGATTTCGAGGTAGAATGGGATAGGAATGATGATGGAAATAGGATCACGTTTGAGGAGGTGGAGAAAATGGTCAATAGATTGCAGTGCAATAAAGCAGCTGGGGTGGATGAAATTAAGTCGGAACTCATCAAATACAATGGAATGTCAGGTCTTAAATGGCTACACAGGATAATTGAAATGGCCTGGGAGTCGGGACAGCTTCCATCAGACTGGACAAAAGCAGTAATCACACCAATCTTTAAACATGGAAACAGAAAAGATTGTAACAACTACAGAGGTATCACTTTAATCAGCGTTGTGGGTAAAATCTTCTCAGGTATTGTCGAAAGGAAAGTGCGAGTATTAGGTGAGGACCAATTGGATGAAAATCAGTGTGGGTTTAGGCCTCTTAGAGGTTGTCAGGACCAGATCTTTAGCTTACGACAAATAATGGAGAAGTGTTATGAGTGGAACAGGGAATTGTATCTATGCTTTATAGATCTAGAAAAGGCATATGACCGGGTTCCTAGGAGGAAGTTATTGTCTGTTCTACGAGATTATGGAATAGGAGGCAAACTTTTGCAAGCAATTAAAGGTCTTTACATGTATAGTCAGGCAGCAGTTAGAGTTGACGGTAAACTGAGTTCATGGTTCAGAGTAGTTTCAGGGGTAAGACAAGGCTGCAAACTGTCTCCACTGTTGTTCATATTATTTATGAATCATATGTTGAAAACAATAGACTGGCTGGGTGAGATTAAGATATGTGAACACAAAATAAGCAGTCTTGCATATGCGGATGACTTAGTTGTGATGGCAGATTCGATTGAAAGTTTGCAAAGTAATATTTCAGAGCTAGATCAGAAATGTAAGGACTATGGTATGAAGATTAGCATCTCCAAAACGAAAGTAATGTCAGTGGGAAAGAAATATAAATGGATTGAGTGCCAAATAGGAGGAACAAAGTTAGAACAGGTGGACGGTTTCAAGTACTTAGGATGCATATTCTCACAGGATGGCAACATAGTGAAAGAACTGGAAGCGAGATGTAGCAAAGCTAATGCAGTGAGCGCTCAGCTACGATCTACTCTCTTCTGCAAGAAGGAAGTCAGTACCAAGACTAAGTTATCTGTGCACCGTTCAATCTTTCGACCAACTTTGTTGTATGGGAGCGAAAGCTGGGTGGATTCAGGTTACCTTATCAACAAGGTTGAGGTTACGGATATGAAAGTAGCTAGGATGATTGCAGGTACTAGTAGATGGGAACAATGGCAGGAGGGTGTCCACAATGAGGAAATCAAAGAAAAACTGGGAATGAACTCTATAGATGTAGCAGTCAGGGCGAACAGGCTTAGATGGTGGGGTCATGTTACACGCATGGGAGAAGCAAGGTTACCCAAGAGACTAATGGGTTCAGCAGTAGAGGGTAGGAGGAGTCGGGGCAGACCAAGGAGAAGGTACCTGGATTCGGTTAAGAATGATTTCGAAGTAATAGGTTTAACATCAGAAGAGGCACCAATGTTAGCACTGAATAGGGGCTCATGGAGGAATTTTATAAGGGGGGCTATGCTCCAGACTGAACGCTGAAAGGCACAATCAGTCTTAAATGATGATGATGATGATGACTTGTATTTGTTTTTAAAAGGTCCTAACTATTTAAAGTTGTTTTCCCTTTCATTCCCTTTGGTAAACCTAGTCAAAGTAAACTTTAGTTGACGCATTCGCTAAAAATTTACTCCAAGTTACTGTCTTCATTCATATAGAAGATATAGCATTCCAAAACTAAGAAAAGATGTGCATAGGTTTGTCAAGTCGGTGTATCTTTTGGAATCACCGTGTACTTTTACGCTTTCACCAGAGTCTAGACGAGTCACTTAGCCCCTTCCCCCTCTGCTTGGGGATTGTCCGAGATAGTGCCTCTCGCCAGCTGTTACCTCATCTGACACGCCATTTACAGTGAGGTAGCCCCCCACGGTTACAATATTATGAACCGCTGTCGGCCAAGAAGCAGGTGTCGCCTTACAACCTTTCTGGTCACGTAAGCGACGACACTGTTGGGCTCATATGTGCATTATCTCGCTGTAACTTTTCTCACGTATTTCTGGAACACTGACTCACACATACGCCAGGTTTGCACTCGTTCTGCAAGTTGCATATTTCGCAAGGTAGTGTCGTTGCAGTACAAACAGAAGTTTTGAGGTAGCAAGCAGCGGGTAAGTACTTTCAGATTATAAATTTCTTGTAATAATTCTTGACAGTACGGCTCTCAAGCTCTTTGACAGTTACTAATAAGGCAACGCGGTTAGTGCAGTAAGCATTCCATATTCGTACTTGCGGTTGGCAAACTACAGGTGAGTCAGTACGGGAGACATTTGAGACGGAACTGTGAGAGTGTGATGGCCGTTCTTAGGAGCAGGTATCGATTACTACCAGTGTGTTACATGTACTGAAAGCGACAAGACGATCGGCAGTGTGGACATAAACCACTCACAGTAAGACGGCATCACTCAAAAGGAATGGTAGAGAAACTAACGAGGTACAAATAACGCCAAAATTCGTTCTTTCTGCAGTCATACTCCATCTTACGCAGACCAGTAGGGAAAACGCATGTACCGGGAGCTAACGGCTGTTTGCAGCGAATGATGCGGTCTCAAAGCTTTGAAAATTTCATTTTTTAGATAAGACGACAATGTGGGCCATAATATGACTTCTCTTTCTCTTCACTGAATCAGAGGGTATACTGTGGAAAGTGAGAAGGAGAACAGATAGTGTAAGAGAAGTAACAGACAATGATAATAGTTTTCCTTACCACGATGCCACCATAAAATGTAGCAATAATGTTTAAAGTCTTATAAGACACGCGAAACATTGACATTAATGTGTTGATTACGTTGCTTGGCCTACACTCGAACAAAGACAAGTACTATCTTAGGATAGCTTGCAGACAAATTTTGAGTACCCAATTTACAGTTAATATTGGAAAATACTCAGAAGCCATATAGCTGCCACACTGATAGGGCAAGTCAGCACATACATTTTAGTAACCAATCCAGCGTCGAACAGGGAGGCTACCACCACTTTTGTCATCCTGTTGTTGTTGTTGTTGTTGTTGTGGTCTTCAGTCCTGAGACTGGTTTGATGCAGCTCTCCATGCTACTCTATCCTGTGCAAGCTTCTTCATCTCTCAGTACCTACTGCAACCTACATCCTTCTGAATCTGCTTAGTGCATTCATCTCTTGATCTCCCTCTACGGTTTTTACCCTCCACGCTGCCCTCCAACACTAAATTGGTGATCCCTTGATGCCTCAAAACATGTCCTACCAACCGTTCCCTTCTTCTAGTCAAGTTGTGCCACAAACTCCTCTTCTCTCCAATTCTGTTCAATACCTCCTCATTAGTTATGTGATCTACCCATCTGATCTTCAGCATTCTTATGTAGCACCACATTTCGAAAGCTTCCATTCTCTTCTTGTCCAAACTATTTATCATCCATGTTTCACTTCCATACATCGCTACACTCCATACAAATACTTTCAGAAACGACTTCCTGACACTTAAATCTATACTCGATGTTAACAAATTTCTCTTCTTCAGAAACGCTTTCCTTGCAATTGTCAGTCTACATTTTATATTCTCTCTACTTCGACCATCATCAGTTATTTTGCTCTCCAAATAGCAAACCTTCTTTACTACTTTAAGTGTCTCATCTCCCAATCTAATTCCCTCAGCACCACCCGACTTAGTTCGACTACATTCCATTATCCTCGTTTTGCTTTTGTTGATGTTCATCTTATATCCTCCTTTCAAGACACTGTCCATTCCGTTCAACTGCGCTTCCAAGTCCTTTGCTGTCTCTGACAGAATTACAATGTCATCGGCGAACCTCAGAGTTTTTATTTCTTCTCCGTGGATTTGAATACCTACCCCATTTTTTTATTTTGTTTCCTTTGCTGCTTGCTCAATATACAGATTGAATAACATCGGGGAGAGGCTACAACCCTGCCTAACTCCCTTCCCAACCACTGCTTCCCTTTCACGTCCCTCGACTCATAACTGTCATCTGGTTTCTGTACAAATTGTAAATAGTATTTCACTCCCTGCATTTGACCCGTGCCACCTTTGGAATTTGAAAGAGAGTATTCCAGTCAACATTGTCAAAAGCTTTCTCTAAGTCCACAAATGCTAGAAACGTGGGTTTGCCTTTTCTTAATCTATCTTCTAAGATAAGTGGTAGGGTCAGTATTGCCTCACGTGTTCCAATATTTCTACGGAATCCAAATTGATCTACCCCGAGGTCGGCTTCTACCAGTTTTCCCATTCATCTGTAAAGAATTGGCGTTAGTATTTTGCAGCCGTGACTTATTAAACTGATAGTTTGGTAATTTTCACATCTGTCAACACCTGCTTTCTTTGGGATTGGAATTATTATATTCTTCTTGAAGTCTGAGGGTATTTTGCCTGTCTCTTAATTTTGCTCACCAGATGGTAGAGCTTTGTCAGGACTGGCTCTCCCAGGGCTATCAGTAGCTCTAATGGAATGTTGTCTACGCCGGGGGTCTTGTTTCGACTTAGGTCTTTCAGTGCTCTGTCAAACTCTTCACGCAGTATCATATCTCCCATTTCATCTTCATCTACATCCTCTTCCAATTCCATAATATTGTCCTCAAGTACATCGCCCTAGTATAGATCCTCTATATACTCATTCCACCTTTCTGCTTTCCCTTCTTTGCTTAGAACTGGGTTTCCATCTGAGCCCTTGATATTCATACAAGTGGTTCTCTTTTCTCCAAAGGTCTCTTTAATTTTCCTGTAGGCAATATATATCTTACCCCTAGTGAGATAAGCCTCTACATCCTTACATTTGTCCTCTAGTCATCGCTGCTTAACCTTTTCGCACTTCCTGTCGATTTCATTTTTGAGACGTTTGTCATCCTAGTAATAGAAAAAGTAGTCCGGAAGAACAGACATCGAACCGACAGCACATCATTTAAAATTAGTGGTGACACCATAGCTTTTTCGGGAGATAATGAAAGGGAGGTTTTAACTAAATGGTAATAATATCTCGCCGGCCGGGGTGACCGAGTGGTTCTAGGCGCTACAGTTTGGAATCGCACGACCGCTACGGTCGCAGATTCGAATCCAGCCTCGGGCATGGATGTGTGTGATGTGCATAGGTTAGTTAGGTTTAAGTAGCTCTAAGTTCTATGGGACTGATGACCTTCGAAGTTAAGTCCCATAGTGCTCAGAGCCATTTGAATCATTTTTAATAATATTTCAACGAACCAGCATACTTCATGTTCACCTCTGTTGCCAAGGACAATGGTAACTTAAAAGTCTAAATTGAAACGTTTTAAGAATTTAAATACCTGGTAACTTTCTTCACTAAAGTAAATGTTGTAGAAAATGAGTTAAATTAGAATTAGGAAACTTCCTGGCAGATTAAAACTGTGTGCCCGACCGAGATTCGAACTCGGGACATTTGCCTTTGCGGGCAAGTGCTCTACCATCTGAAGGACGACTCACGGTCGGTACTCACAGCTTTACTTCTGACAGTATCTCGTCTCCTACCTTCCTAACTTTACAGAAGCTCTCCTGGTTCGCAGGAGAGCTTCTGTAAAGTTTGGAAGGTAGGAGACGAGATACTGGCAGAAGTAAAGCTGTGAGTACCGGGCTTGAGTCGTGCTTCGGTAGCTCAGATGGTAGAGCACTTGCCCGCGAAAGGCAAAGGTCCCGAGTTCGAGTCTCGGTCGGGCACACAGTTTTAATCTGCCAGGAAGTTTCATATCAGCGCACACGCCGCTGCAGAGTGAAAAACTCATTCTAGAATTAGGAAGCCAAATAAAATGTACTGTAACCTGTCAAAGATTTCAGAGAGCAAAAATACCTCCAATATAAGTATCTATAAGCCACTTACACGGATAACATTAAAACTGCGGCAACCACAGATAAAACAGTTATGCATGATTGCTTGTACCTCCAATATAAGTATCTATAAGCCACTTATACGGATAACTCTAAAACTGCGGCAACCACAGATAAAATAGTTATACATGATTGCTTGACATTTCATACAGTGAACCGTTTTTTTAAAATACAGGTGTTAAAACTATTAAAAAGAAACTGAATGAAATTTCCAATGGTCGGCTGTAGCTGTCTTTGTTCAGGTCACTTATAAACACACACAACGTGTTTCACAACTATTGAGTTGCATCTTCTAGTGCAAATACAGTATAAATGCTTTGTCATGGGTTACAGAATGCAGCAGTGTAACAATTGGCATGACTATGTAGGGATTTCAGCTCTCCTCAACTGATAAAAAATCATCGTCAATGATGAAAGTCATGCCAGTGTTAAGTCTCGAATTTCCCTCAGCGCCTCATTACCTGGACGGTAGCCACAGCACGCGCTTTGGCAACACGGGGCGCTCATAGCTTAAGCAGTCAGCTGCTGTGTCGGTGGCAAATACACACGAGAGTGTCAGTTTCTGTCACTACAGGGCCCAGTACTTCCCTGAATAACATCTATGAGGGGTATCTTCTTTCTTGACATTTGCTGGCAAGAGTGTAATTTAATCGGGATGTGTGCAGTTCGCGACTGACAGAGAAATGACTTTCATTATTGAAGATGTTCTTTTTATCATTTGATGACAGTTTTTATCAGCTGAGGAGTGCTGAAATCTGTACCTAATTACGCCAATTGTTACAGTGCAGCATTGTGTAACCTACGACATAGCATTTACATCTGCACCAGAAGAGGCAACTCAAAAGTTGAGAAACCGCTTGTGTGGGTTTATAAGTGACCTGAACAAAAACAGCTACAGCGGACCATTGGACATTTCATTCAGTTTCGTTTTAATAGTTTTAACACCTGTATCAAAAAAAAAAAAAATCTTTCCACTTATACGACCAGTTCTAATATATACATGCATGGGAGATGGGAGTCCGTAGAAATGCCATAAGAACTAAATTTTATAAATGACTGAAAACTTATTACATACCAGGGAGTTGATGGTTATTCAGTCAGTGCACGAGTAAAATCTCTGTACTCCATTTTACAAGGAGGGGGGGGGGGGGTGGCCCTCCTTGGACGCCTTCACATATGAGCAACAAAACAGAATACATAATGTCTAAACATATTTACAAAGTAAATAACAAATTATCAGAAAATTCTACACTGTAACTCTCATCAGATAAACACATAAAGACAGGAAGAACACAAATATACAAGAGTACACAAACACATAGCGGAATAACAGAAAGGGAAAGGACAGGGTTTGTATTACTGCAGTATCTTGCAAACAAAACTTTCTTTACTTCTTGGAGAGCTCCCTTTGTTCTTCATTATTTTAAAAAGTGCTATCTATACCTGCTTTCTGTACTTTTTTCGTAAAACTACTCAATGCATTTCTTCCAATTCATCGCAACTCATTCTCTTATATAGTCTACCCCTCTTAAGCTAACTTAAATCTACTGAGAACAGATGCTAAACTAAGGGACGAGGCAATGCAGCAGCACAAAACAATTAACGCAAACAGCAATGACAAAAAAAAATGGAAATTGGCAAAGCAAGCAGCAGCAAATGCAATAACTTATATCTAAACATGAGAAAGCTCAAGCAGAAAAAATATTACAGTAAAAATGGGCATTTTTAATACCTATGTCACATCTTAACACTAGAGTGATGCATCATGAGAACTTACACTAGCAGATAAGTTACCATATCGTAAAAAAATTATTTATGCAATTCCTGTGAAGGGAAATGTCTATTTATGTGCCCTCGTTTTCTTGGAAGTAAATCATAAATTTCTTATTGACTGGATCTGTAGGCATAAAATAACTATATTAGTACATCTATTAAATTTTATTTTAACCAATGCTGCAGTGCAGCTAGAAACTAGATATTAAACAAAATGAGTAAATAAACACATAAAGCAAGCCATAAGGCATTTCTCTCAACTAGCAAGACAATAGCCGTGAAATGTTTGTCTTCGTTTCATTAGGCATTTTAGTAAATATCATAAATTAAGAGCTCCACAGTATAATCATATGTTTTCAAGTTTGAGCGTGTCGTATTTGCGATGCTTTCTACAGAGGATTGCCAATAGCGAGGATAATGGCCTCCTTTTTTTTTCTACCTGTGCCTCTGAAAGGCACACACTAATGGCTTTTTTTCCAGGCGACTGTCGCGCAACTGGGTGCCCACGACTCATTACGTGAAGGTGGTCACTTAACTTTCTTACTGAAATATTTACGACACCAGTTTGCATTACAGTGAGAGTCTCATATAAAAAATTTCACAGGTCGATAATTTGCATTGCAAATGTGTAGAAACAAAATCCTATGAGTATAACAGTGTCCAAAAAATTTTCAGCGGCATTGTAATACATTCGCGCATTTACACACATTTCATAACTCTTAAAGTACGATTCTTGGTTTCCAACATCCTTTTTCACAAGTCAGAGTCCCTAACCACTACACATTATTCCTTACCTTATTACACATACACATACTCGTCGACACTTCTTCAATATTTCATCATAATAAATACGTAGCATAATCAAATTCCTCATATAGCATCAGCTTATTGATCATAAACATCCGCAACAGCGTAATACACATCGTCATCAAAACATCATCAAACCTCAGCCAAATCTCAAAATCGTTGTAGCTTCCTTCAATAATTTCAAAACCTAAAAAATTCTTTGCTCATGTCAAAAGTGTCATCTACCTCAAACGTACTTAAAAAATCATGATCTCATACCAAATACATCATTCAAAGCTCTCAGTCACAATGGTTCCAAAAAAAATATGAACAGTTCACAAAGTACAGACAAAATACAATTTCGCAAGTGTGAAGTTATCCAACTGTGTAATTGCGTAAACATGTCACTGATGTAGTAAAATAAATGTTTGTCTCTCTCATTTAAATGATCAGATAGCTGTGTAATTTGTGTGTTAGAGAAATATGGTACCGATGTGTAAAGTTGTATAAGCAAATACCATATTAGCTAGGGCTCCTTGTGCTTGTCAGACACATGGTACACAAAGTAGGTGTGTACCCCCCTGAGGATTAATGTAATTATACCCTCAGGTGTTACAGATTACAGCAATGGAATGAAATGTATCACGGAAAGCCTTTGTATCATTGCACTTCAAATATCTTTAAAAATAAATGATTTAAGTACAAAATTAATCACTCAAATACGTGTCCTGTAGCGCTAAATGTGCGTCTTGCTGTAAGATAATCTCTGTGGAAGTGTCGTAGTTATTGTCCTCCGAAAACTAAGCGCTGCAGAAGTCAATGTACTTACCTCATGATAAACAAAAGTGAAATGCTATGCGTATAGATATCATAGTTATTACGTACATTACCATGATGAAGAAAGTACTATACTGTAATGTATTGTTGTGCTACGAAAAAGGCTGTCACATTGTAGCTATACCACAAAAGTTACTACTAAAACATGTTTTACTTTCCAGAGTAATTCAGAAAAACTGTGCAGATATAAAACAGATACACCGCAAAAGCAACATTGTAAATTGTCACTCATTAGTAGCGTCATGATAAAATCGTGTAGCTGTCACATAAACTAACCACTGTGTCATCTGGTATCTCACAGAAAGTACTTTAAATCCAGAATGTATTTTCAAGTAAACCAAAATGTTGCATTAAAATCTCATTGGCATTATATGTTCTAAGTATGTAAGCCTTATAGTCGTTATGTAGTTGTGCAACTAACAAGCAAGAATGTACAAATAACAACACTGTGTCATCTGTTCACTATCACAATGCATTCGTAATTTCTGTTTCAATAAGTTCTCTTGGTTCTTGACTGAATATTTAACTTCAAACATTGTTGCATGTTAACAGATTCTAAGTCTGACAAAGCATACTAGTAATGTAAAGTGAAAAATTTTATAGCAAAGACTAAGTTAAAAATCAGATTATCTTTCAATAAACGGTTTTACATGTGAAGTGTTGTGCTATCCTTTACTCTTCATAGTACTCACAGTTTGATTTGAATGCAATTATCATGTTGTATACGTCAGTAAGGAATGCCAAAATTTTTCTCAAGGTTAGCATGTATGCTATTTTTCCCTGAGCTAGCCGGCGCAGGTGGCTGCCTGCGGCGCGTGTCATTGTCTGTTTCTTTGTTGGCATGCGTCGTTATTGGGATTTAGAGACCTAACTTCTACAAATTCACCTTGTCGACAGGGCCCTGCTCTGTTTGAATCCCACTAGTACTGATGCAATTCAGCTCTGTCGTTACGATCATATCGTCTGTCGTCATGTCGGTAGATTCCATAGTTTCTTTCTTGTCGGTCACGTGGTGGAGAATTTCTCCTGAATCGTAACTGCGTGCTGGACCGTTGCGTCTACAGTTATTCTGTCTCCCTTGATAATAATTGTTTTTGTTCCCATATTGTCTGTTTCTATGGTAATCTCTGTCATATTCATTACTACGGAAATGCGATCTTTCTCTGTAACTATTATTACTCTGCCAGTGGTTGTCATATGGGTGGTGTCTGTTTTGATTACGATTTGTGTTGTAAGAATAGACTTGTCGTGTCCAGTTATTGTTTCTGTCGTCACGGAATTGTGACGGATGTGACCTGTAGTGATTGTTTTCCTGTTTTCGCATCCCGCGACTGTCTGTGTCAATTTCTAATTCTTGTAAGAGTCCCTGAAAAGCTTCAATGTCGTCTTTTCAACGTCCTGCCAAAATAATATTTCTTAAATGTTCAGGCAATTTCATTAAGCAAATGCGGATGAGTTCTGAAGGGCTGTATGGGTTTGAAAGACTGGAAAATTCAGATTGTTCAAAGTGTTTCATCATCATGATGCTATGTTTTACTCGGTCTTGTGTAGCTTGAGACCAATATGCTGAGAGGAACGCATGATAAAATTCTCCTTCACTGTGACAATCGTGAATGACTGATCGCATTCTTACAGCAGGTTCATTCTCTAAGTAGCCACACATAAATTCTAACCTGTGCTCCAGTGACCAGTCGGGAGGAAAACAATGAGAGAATTGATGAAGCCACGCTTATGGATGAATGTCGTTGCCAGAATTCTTAAATGTTTTGAATTTACGTGTAGTAATCAACAGCTTATAGTCAAAATCGTCGTGTCGGCGAGTAGCATATCGGTCATTGTTACGTCGTGTCAGCGGTTCCATCTCAAAATTCGGTGCACTTTGCCAATTTCTCTCATAATTTCCGAAATGCCCTGTGTTATTATTTTGTGGCTGTTCCGTATTTCTATGTCCCTCTTCCCGTATTGGAGCGCGAGTGTCCTCTGAAATACGTAATTCTTGTATTACCTGTGTCAGCTGATCTTGTACTTCCCGGATTTCTCTTTGGTGTTGCGTATTAATTTGATTCTGATTTTGTTTGAATTTCCTAATTTGTTCACACTCTTCTGTGTCATTAAAGACTACCGGTTTTATGTCATTCGGATTATCATCTACCTTCGTAGATAAATTATTTAGCTGATCCGAAAGGTCAACTACTTTCTCTGATAATGAACTAATTTCCTCCATGTGTCTTTCTGAACCAATTTTCAGAGTATCTACTGTGTCCTTTAAGTTCTCTTGAGTTTTTGCAAGTTGCGTAACTGAATCGGTAGATGCAACTGAGTCAATTTTAGCTTGCAAGGTCTCATGACTTTCATGAACAATAGTTTGCAGTTCTTTTATGGTTGCTTCGTGATTCTGTAATGCATTTTCATGCCGCGAAAAAATACGTTGAAAATGCTCACAAATCTGTGATTTTACGTCATTACAGACTTTTTGACATTTCGATTCAATGTTATGTAACTCAGTAGTTAAATCTTCACGTGTTTGTTCAAGTGTGGTGTCTAGCTTTTGAAGCTTCTGCTGTGTTTGTCTCTGATTTTGTTCCATTGTGTCTAACTGTTGCTGTGTTTGTCTCTGATTTTGTTCCATTGTGTCTAACTTTTGAAGCTTTTGCTGTGTTTGTCTCTGATTTTGTTCCATTGTGTCTAATTTTTGAAGATTTTGTTCCACTGTGTCTAACTTTTGAAGCTTTTGTCCCATTTGTTGCATTAATTGCTATAACAATGCACTGGTTTCTGAAACATGTTCCTCAGTGCTATTCGGCAATGCATTTGAACCGGCAATATTCGCAGTTTGAAAAGCAGAAAATGTGTTTTGACTTATTTGAGAAAACGGTGAGGACCCAAAACCTGAATCTACAGTATTTGTAAGATTGTATCCTGTCATTTCGGATTCCTGAGGCAAGCTGTTGCCGACCGATCGATCGATACTGCTTCCCTGTTCACTAATTGTTTCACTGTCTACACCATTGTTTGCAGCCCGCTCCATTTCCCTATGCACAATTACCAAATTACTACTTTGAACATTAGCTAACACACTGCTTTCGTCTTCACTGTCATTTCTCAGTTTACTTTGGAGCCTAGCATTACGTTTTTCACGCGCCATTATTGTCACAATATTTCACACGATAACACAGAAAAGCACAATTTGAAGAGCAAAAATAAGAGAACACATTAACGTAGCACTGAAAATAATATCTCGTTACTTGCAAGAGCAGCTACGAAATACTTGCTGCAAATCTACATGCATGCCACAACTGTTTAACTGTACAACAACGAAAAACTACAACTACAAAGGAAATTCTCTCTATAATTACTCGCTAGCAATAAACAAAAGCTACACTAATTACACAAACTACAAGAAAAAATCAAAATATTCCAGTGAGGTATCCTCGGCTAAGGGTCGACATATGAAACGTCCCCTTAGAAAAATTATACACGACTGTGCTTAAACTGACACACAATATTTTTAAGCGCAACGCAATCTGCCTTTCAATAATTCCTACAAAAGAATGGCCCTGACTAACATTAACCTATACCTTTCACAAATCACTTACCTCACAAAAATATTCGTTATTCGAACTACTGCCATACAGCGAGCGCCATTACTGCCAGCTAAATAAAAGATTCGAACTACGGAAGGCACTAACTACTGATAGGCACAGTTAGCAAATGGAAGATTTTAATAGAGGACAAACAATGTATTTACCTTAATAGTCATAATATATATAGCAGTTCATGACATCCAGTCTTGCAAATTTCAAAACCCCGTCATCTCTCTCCCCACATCCACCACTGCTGGGGGCTCACCTCCAACTGCGCAACGCTACGCGCTATTAACATCCAGCTGCCGCTGCCCAACACTACAATAGCAGACAACAATGCAAACTAGCCACAGACTGCACACAGCATAGCCAATGATTTCCATACAGAGCGCTACGTAACGATGCCAGTAAGAAAACATAAACAGCCTACTTACATATGTACTAACTATTGGATGCACACTTTGTTTACATCGGGTTTTCTTGCTCACTTTGTTTACACTGGGGATTCTAGTACTCTCTGTTTACATTTGTGACGAATCTAGGGCCCCTTAATGTATGACGTCATCATCATCACGTGACAAGTTCTCCCCCTCCCCCTTCCCTCCCTCTGTCCTCCAATCAAAGCATAAGATTATGCCCACCATAAAACGAAACAGCCAGTAGTGCCATAGTATTAAAGTGAGACAACCAGTCTCATCAAACCGTTTTCAAATTCAAAGACTTTGTACAAGAAAAAGAAAAGATTTTGTACACGAGGTCAAAGATGTTTACGTAAAACAGTATCATTTTCAAACATACTTGCAAGTGAATGCGTGCGTGCGCGCACACACACACACACACACACACACACACACACACACAGATATACACACACACACACACACACACACACACACACACAGCAGGCCGATGTGGCCGAGCGGCTCTAGGCGCTTCAGTCCGAAATCGCGCTGCTGCTACGGTCGCAGGTTCGAATCCTCCCTCGGGCATGGATATGTGTGATGTCCTTAGGTTAGTTAGGTTTAAGTAGTTCTAAGTCTAGGGGACTGATGACCTCAGATGCTAAGTCCCATAGTGCTTAGAGCCGTTTGAACCATACACACACACACAGAAAATGGGAATAATGCTTTTGCTTTAGCTTTTTATAAATGATCCCTACAACTTTTGCTTCCATATATGATTCGTATCAGAATTATTGTCTACTTTTTCAGTTTACATGATAATTACGTTACGAACATTTTGGTGTGTGTCTGTGTGTGTGTGTGTGTGTGTGTGTGTGTGTGTGTGTGTGTACAGCAGCTATCCTTCCAGACTTACAAGATTTGCAACATGTCAATTCATTCGAAAGAATTGTGTGCAGGGAAATATTCAAACATGTTTACCCTTAATAGTTCTATTGAATCGCTCCACAACTGAGACTTCCGACTGCTATTACCTCAACGATGGTGACTGCCATTATCCCAATCAAGCTGGCTGTCATTACCCTAACCATGGTGATTGTCATTACTTTGATCATGGTGACTGCCAATACCAGTCATGGCGACTGCCATTATCACATTTATACTGACCATCATTACCCCATATCAGAGATACTTAACAGACTCGTCGCCCAAAGTCGATTGACTTCAGCCGATATTCAGAACTATAGAGCCCTCATTCTGGTCGCTGTAGACAGATAGTAGATAATTTTTGTGCAACAGTCTTACTCTGATATTGTCAACACCATGACTGGGAATTAAATGTAAAATCACACACTCTTGCACCTCACGAAACTGTGCTGTAAATCCATATTATCTATCTCAAAATAATGAAAACTTGTTGAGGAACACTATTGCTGCCTGAAACAGCGATGTAAACCAAGAAAACGTATTGAGAAATATCTTGCGAATTATTGAAAAACTGCGTATTTTGTAGCCTATTCGAATAGATGTCATCATGATCCTCATGGGCTGTAGTTACACTTTAGATAATCCGATAAACGCGTTCATTCTGCTTATGATCTAATCTGGCAGATTCTGTGTCGCTGACAATGTGTATGTAATCAAGTTACAAGTTCCACCATTTAAAATCTAGACTTCCTTGCGCGTCGGTGACATCAGCAGCATTTACAAACAACCAGCACGTTTTGCTGGTTGATATTTGTGTATGGACTCGATTTAGCTGCTAGCATTTGAAAGAATCCGATGGAGCTTCCTCCATTTTGCTACTCAAGCGTATTTCTGTCATGCTGATATTTATCCACATATGGTACACATAAAATTTTTTGTCTACAGTTTCACGTCACATACGGTTAGTAATTTCTCATTTCACAATCATCAGGACCGACCTCAAGCTCAACAACCGACGACTAACCCAGATTCTCTCTCGCATACACAGAGTCTAATAATTTGTCGCGCTATAATGAAAATTATTCCGCGGTCACTCGACAAAATTTGACAAAAGAATCAACATTTATATCCCATGATCACAATACAGAATATTTACACAAAACAATTAATCAACGTTCACCTTGGATAATATTTGGTTACATACGGAACAAGAGCTGTCGTCTTTAACCCAATAACAATAAGAGATCACGTCTATCTGTTAACTCGTTTGACACAGTAGCGAAAACAAAACGTTGAAGAAATTATTACTATATTACGTTGTGTCACGAAGTCCTAAAGTTTTAAGGTATTGTACGAAATGAAACTAAGACAATATGGGAAAAACTGCCGATGAAACACCAAAGACAACTTGAATTTTTATTAAATGGTCTTCATCAATACCATCAAATTACTCTCTGTTGGTGCTGCAAGGACATTGTAAGCAGACATTGTGGGCCCGCTGCTGTGGTTTTAACAAATTCTCAACAGGAACTTACACACTTTTCCGTAGGAAGTGCGAGAACCTGTGTATTATGTTGTTTTTAAGTATTTGTAACACTGTTGGTTCTCACGTACCGGTTCCAGAGTGTTGTATTTTTTCATCTTTGAAGCTGTCGTTCGTGGCTCTTTTAAGTGGCAACGAGGAAAATTTACTGCGAAATTGTAAAACACAGAAATCTGATAGTTTTTTCTCTTTACAGTACCCTCTAGTTCCATGGAAGTTGCCTCGGTACAAGTCCTGTAATCGTGCCTCTTTTTCTTTTCTGTGTTTTCCGTATATCCCTTTCATCGCCTTTCAATGCCATTTTGATTCAAGGTCAGAGGCATTAGTTTGCTTACTGCAGTGTTATACGACAGTAATTATGTTTGTAAGAGATGATTAGATCTTGTGTGCATGCACAGGGAGTATCATAATTAATTGGGAAAAAAATTTCCATTAAACAGGCGTCTATAAACAAGCAATTTGCGAGGTGACTGCAATCAGAGTAACCACTGAATAAGTGCGCGCCCGTCAACAGCTTTCAAGTGAGAGAATGTAAGACGCTGAAGAGAAATTTTGGCAGCATAAGCCCTGTCACTCTAGACACAACTAACTTATTCTGTATTGGGGAGAAGGTTGTACCCAATAAGAACTTAAAAACTACACGAAATAAGCAGTCTAGTTTGCTATTGTCTCTGACTACCGTAAAATTAATAAAATATCCAAGTACGTTGTTTAATAAGACATAAGTCTTACAATGTACCGTTTCATACATTGCTACTAAGCTGTAGGCCCTTAGTTGTAACTGATGTACAGTGTATACAAAAGGTGTATACAGTATATTCCGGTGGTATTGTTGTCTGCACCATTACTTAACGACAGTGCACTATGTAAACAAAAAAGCTCATAAAATTAGATTTGATACGTTTCGGACTTTTGTAATAAATTGCGTCCGTCTATTCAGGCTAATTGTTTCTGTGCTGTTAATAACTAATATTCATACCTTTGACATGTCAACAAGTTGAGTGCTCCTTTATATGTTATTTATAGGGTTTTACGTAGCATCGATAGCTTTACTTTTCAGATGCGTTATAACTACAAGCAAATACTAAATTCATGTATAAAACCGAATAATTTAATGATACTGGATTTTCGAAAGCGTAGTGCATCAGCTTTTAGGCTTACGCTTTTGAGTAAACTGGCACATAATCATCCCGTATATTATATATAGTTGCATCAGTTTTCATACATGAGTACACTGAATTGGAATTGCAGATTTTACATTACTTGGGGTTGCAAGGTTACACAAATTTTGTACGTCATTTAGTGTAAAACAGCTTTATGGTCACTGCAGAAAATATTTGTATTATTGCTGCGTTTATTAGTGGTGTATTTTACTATGATATCTCGTCAAGATAGATGGAGTCCGGAAAATACTTTGTAGACTTCCCGGGACTGCACGTGTCTTTGCTCCCCCATTTTGGTTACGGGACTGTGGAAAATCCAGGATTATACCCACGCCGGATCCTTCACACTATATCACCCGACTTATGCGCCTAGAACCGCTCGGCCACTCCGTCCGGCTCCGTTGCATGACAAAAATCGTTAGACATGTTGGGGGTCTTAGAATGTCAGAATTTACAATTTTATCAGAGCCATTTTTATACACATTCCTCCATCAAAGCACATTCTTCTTCAGACGATTCAGTAGTGTCTCACTATTGAGTGACAGCGTGGGGACGAAGCGTCTAAGGAATGAAAGAAGTCCCATAAAGGCTTAGAGTTTCTTGAGTATGCGAGATGTTCTATTGCATTCATTATTCCTCATTCAGTTACCATACCTTGAGGAGAAATTATTTGGCACAGGAATTTTCAAAAAATGACTCCAAGCACTATGGGACTTAACATCTGAGGCCATCAGTCCCCTAGACTTGGAACTACTTAAGCCGAAGGACATCACACACATCCATGCCCGAGGCAGGATTCGAACCTGCGACCGTAGCAGTCGCGCGGTTCCGGGCTGAAGCGCCTAGAACCACTCTGCCACAGCGGCCGGCCACACAGGAATTTTACTTCATACCGTCTGAACTTGGATTTGTTTAAGATGGTGGTTACGCCTGCGGCCGCAAATTTAGGCAACACTTTGCCAATCAGTTCTAAGTGTTCCTGCCAAGTGGCAGTCGCAATAAGGAGACCATCGACATAAACTGCCACATGAACTAACAGCTTATCTCCGTGCACTGTATCAAACACGGCGATAAACACACCTGCGCTTACGTTCAGACCAAAGGGCAGAACTCTAAACTGGCAACTTCTACCAGTGAATAGGGACGCAGGGTATTTCTTCAATCGTTCGAACAGCTCGATTTGCCAGTGTAATGATCGCAAATCGATCGAGGTAAGGTACCCGGTTCTGTTCTACCAGGTTGTTGGATCTTGTCCCAGAAGGCTCAAAGATTTTGTTGAAGTCGCATGCATCCAGCACCAAGCTACTGTCAGGCTTAGCCACAGCTGACAGCATGCTGCTATAATGTGGGAAAGAACTCTCGATCACACCCCAGTCTAGCATTTTTCATAACTCCTTCATTACGGCCTGTTTCTGAGACCACGGCACAGAATATGCTGCACAATAATATGTCAGACGCTCATACACTTGCGTGTCGTACGTGTGTCCTCGTATCACCCCTGGTTTTTCCAAGAATACTTCCTTGTAATGGTGGGGTAAGCTTACTAGCTCACTCTGTTGTTTGGCGCTTAAGCAATCTGATTCTGCTATTTTAGCCCGCGCTAAATTATTCACATTATGTGCTTCTTCGTTATGGGCAACGTTTATATCACAGTAACCTTCCTCTGGTCAGTTATGTAAAAACCGAATATTCGGTTGTATGCATTTCACCTTGACACTATGGCAGTACTTACCATGAATGTCAACTGTTTTTACAAGATCCAGTGCAATCTTCTTTCCAAGGTCATTATGCAAGTTAGCCCGCGTGAGAGGTCGACCTGTGCGACCCTCTCACACATAAAGTTTGTAACCTCCCAACAGATAAAAATAATTATAATAACCTCCCAACAGTAAAAAATATATAATTATATAATTCACATTCAGTGTAACTACCCAACAGTTTATTATTCCGTAACCTCGCAATAACAAAATGTGACTAACCTCCTAATTAAAAAATCTGACTCACATCCAACCTTTCAATAATTGACTGACTGTGAATCTAAACTGGTAAATTTGGACGTCAGCAGTGCTGCGTCATGGCCCTGAAAATCATACTAAATAAATTGAAAATTCTTACCTCAATAAGGTCGCCGGATAACGCATATATATCTGCTCCTATAAGAAATTTGTCTGGCGCAGCCCAGTGCAATGCTGGCCGATAGATTTGTCATGTATAAAAAGAACAACGGATTTTTCTTTACAATAATTGGGATGACCATGGATTGGAGAATTAGTAAATTCTTTAAACTGAGATGAATGATTGTCAAAATTTAATTTTTATAGGAAAGATTATTATTAAGTGATTTTTTAAAAACTATTACATGGGACTTGATATAACAATAGTACATATGCGCGAGGCTGCTTTTACCTTATACTACAACGCTCAGGCACCGCGATGGCTCGCCACGACCGGCCCAGCCAACTCGGTGCACACGACTTCTAGCAACTACTTACTCCTACTACCACACAGTTACTACCGCCGCCAACACTGCTCTCTGGTCTGAGATTCTCTTACAGCTTACATATCGCAGGCAGCGCGTGAGCAATCCATCGAAATTACAACTGCTCGAGTGCGCTAGCAACAAATGGACCTCTTACAAGTTCCATCCCAGGTTCACAGGAACCGACAAATTATTTACTAATAGAAAAGTGCAACAAATGGCTCCTTTTCCGACAATGACGTCAGCCTCGACCTGATGTTTAATCACTTGGCTTTTAGCACTAATACCCCCCTCAACCTTATAATTTTTATAGGCAAACGCTGCATTTGAAGAAGCTGTAATCCATAACTTAAATACGTTCCTGTATCAGTTACTAACTGCACATAAACACCGTTGATGGATCGGTTAACAGCGGCTTGCACCACTTCCATTTGGACTTTCGTACAATTACGGATTTCCTGGATCAACTTGTGCTTCAGGTCATCCTCGTCATTATATAGCAACATGGCTAAGTGTCGTTGTTTTAGCCTTCATTCTGTTTGCCACGACTGACTGATAAAGGCTTACAGGAGTCGCCCACAGTTTGACACCTGCGAATGTAAACTTTGCTCAGCTTCCGTCACAGTGTGACTGCGTCTGATTCAATGATGCAAATTATTGCGGCGGCTGTCAGTGTTGCTGTTGACTACAGTCTGGCATCGGTATCGCTGACATCTGATTAATGTGAATATATTGTGGCTGTTGTGGTGGCAGCGCTATATTTTGCGTGCAACCACTGGTTCCGGGATTCTGCCACGACCCGTTTGCAGTCCTCATATTCTTATTACGCTTGTTGTTATCAAAACCGCTATTATTTCGTCTTTCTCTATTGTAGCTGTTGTTGTTACCGTTCTGGTAGTTTCTACTGGTGTTATTGGCAGCTTGGTAATTATTACCATTGCGCTAGATTGTGGCCTACCGTTATTGTTCTGACCATTGTTTCCGGTGTTATTTTGCCTGAAACCGTATTTTCTGTTGTTATCAACATTATTGTTATTGTTCCACTTATTGTCATACGATTTCTTGGCATCCTCCTGTATGAGGTCCAAGGAATCGATTACTGACAGAAAATTCTCCAGGTCAGTATCAGGAACATTGACTAATTTCTCTCGTATATTTATGGGAAGACGAGCTTTTAATATTCTGAGACCGTATCTGAGAGACGTTCATCCCAGTATCAAGTCGCGTTGGTATATTTCTCGAAGTAGTTTCTGAGATTTCCCATTTTGGGAATGAATAATTCCGTGCTGTATACAAGCTTCCTAAGACGTTCCTGCACACATGTAGACCAGAACCGTCCTAAAAAGCATTTCTCGAAATCCAGAAATGTGTTGAATGTCTCTGCAACTTGTAGTCCCCATAGTGATGCATCTCCAGTTATATGTGAGATGTCAAGCTGAATTTTCTGCCTCTCTGTCCATGATCTTGACAGAACATTTCGGGAATTCTTTATGAATATCACAGGGTTGATATTCTTTTTGTCATCATTGGAAGCTTGGAGCTGGCGACGTTTGATCGAACATTCCTTTTGCATTAAATTCGTCATGGTTGGTGTGCCTGGTTCCGTGTAAGCCATACTTAAGTATACTTATACCCGGTGTTAATACACGGCATTCTTTCATACCGAGTCACGGGTTCATACAAAGTCGGTGGCATTGGTGTATCACCATACTGAGCAACAGGGTATCGTACACCATTTGCTCTGCCTTGTTTTCATTACGAATTTGCCTTCCAGGTTCTCCGACCTGTGTTGGTCGGTTACCTCGTCACATGGATAAGGTACACTGTATGATTTCCCTAATACTAGTTAACTCCCCACGTAAGCCTTCGCCAGTTTCACTTCTGCCGAAGGTTATCTCTGTTGTGGCACTTTCTACCTCTTTCTTTACCTCCCTCTGGATAGTCTCCCTCATTTTGTCCAGAGTTGAAGTGACTTTTTTCACTTGACCTTCTAAAATGTCATGAGATACTTTTATTCCTGTCAGATTTGCCGTCAGTTTTTTCACACCATCCGGCAGGTCTTTGCAGTTAGTCTGCAAAGTAGTGATGTCTTCGCGAACACTGTCCTCCTTAATATTCTTCACGATAGCTTTCTCACGAGCATCTGAGACTACATTTAGTCTTGATACTAACTCCTCATCTCGAGCAGTTAGTGCTTGATTTAGTTGTAGTATCATTTCCTTCTCCCTAAGCTCCTGCTCAGCATCTCGCTCTTTTTCTAATGCAGCCTGTTTGGCTTCACGTTCTTTTTCTAATGCAGGTCTTTTTATAATAAAGACTGTTTTCTATCTTTTTCCTTTTCAGACTCGATCAGGAGTTGTTTTTCCCCAATAGCCTGTCTTTTTCACACTGTTTTTCTTGCCTAGCTTGTTTGTCTTCGCGTTCTTTTTCTCTTACACCCAGTTTTGTAACAGGATGATAATTAAATCTGTTCCTGGTACAATCTGTGTTAGAAGATCAGCTGATGCTGCCCCCTCACAGAAATATCGATAACATTTTCACCACTGGACTTATTAAACACATTTCCTTTGTCTACGTCCTGTACCGTATCCGAGATAGTTTTATCTATACTTTGGGTTCCTGCATCCCATGTGGAGATTGCAGCTGTCGGTAAAGTCTGAATCATTGTCGCATCTGTTTCCCGCACACGGTCATTCTCTCAGGGTCAGGTATTTCTTTTCGCTTTGGCCTAACGCTTGTACTAAGATATTATCAAACAATACACTTAAGATACACAAAATGCAAAAAAGCTTATAACTAAACGCACAAACATTTGCACAAAATTGTCGCTGCAACAGCTGAAGAATGTCTCGCAGCTGACATTTCGCACGTAACTCGTGCTGCGTTTATCTATAGCCAGTTCAAAAAATATGCTCTGCGCATATAGAGTAAGCTTAACTGGTAAACGATCTGAAAGTGAACACATCGATCCCTACCAATGATACATTCTCTGAATAATACTCTGATACAGTTTACTATAAGTGGCCAACTCCAGTTTATTAGATAATTTGATTTTGTTTGCTTTACTTTTCTTGCTCTTAGTTCATTTAAATGTCGATGTACATGAAAAGAAAATCCATTTTCGTTAGTATAACACAACTTATGACTACATACACAAAACTGAGATGAAATTTGTTTATCTGGCCCCACGTTTGACTCCAGTGTAGTGTAATCTGTATGTGTAAATATGAATGAATGATCTGTGTGTAATGTACTGTAATTGCAAAGTGTTGTTTAAACTGTATTTTAAACAGATCATGGTTAATTATTTTTATCACAGATCTTCTTACAATCTTTTAAACTGTAAAAATGTTAACACAGATTCATTGCACCCAAAACTTCGGTGTGCTAATTGATTACAATTATTTCCTTTTTTTGTAGTTATGTTACCTTGCAGATTCGTGTTATGCACATCAAAGAAAAAAAAACTTATGAGCATGATCTCATTTGGTCTCAGCATTGAAACTCTACTGTTTGTTTGTATGCATATTTATTACCAGTACACTAGTTTGTTGATTTTAATTCCATGAAGCAAATTTAGTTATAGTCTTTTCTGTAATTGCGTCTACGTGAAGCATAACGTACTCGACATTTGTGGCCCAGAAGGAGAAAAGTTGCATCAGAAAATAAAAACAGCGACATACTTTAATACTTTCATAAATGCAAAAACTGATTAAGTTGCCTCAATAATAATATCTGGGCTAGAAGAGCCGTAATTACGAAAAATAGTTGTACCGACCGTAATGGCAGACAACAAGACGGTAAAGACCGTAACTAATAAAACTGTTGATAAGTGCAGGAAAGGACGCAAATCTGCTGTAAATAAAAGATTGTTTCAATAGTAACATATAATATTCTATATTATGAAAACTATTTAAATAATTTAACAATTATTACACTTATTACAGAGCTCTTAGTATGGAACATACGAAGAGAGTGTCTTGCTAGGTCATCGGTACTACTCGAAAACGTTCAAAGTCTTGATCAGATAAATGAAAATTAGCAGAGAGTATATTGTCTTTTTTAATCATTGCCCACAGAGATAATACATCGCGTTTAATTTTTTTCTCTCCTTTTCACTCGTTGCACTTTCTTCAAGTGTATTCACAGGGGAAAATACCCCAGGAGACGGTACACAGTGTACCAAAATGAACAAAATACGTTTTCCTGTAACTACAAACCATTGCCACTGACACTTTGACACTATCCTTAAAAAAAAGTCAAGTAGAACTCCTCCTCTTCTGACTTTGAAGCCTAACTTAGCACCTTCCTGAAATGTGTTACAGAGGAATTGATCAATCGCTACAGATTTCCCTTAAGTGTGATATAACGCTGAACAAGATATACGTCAAATTGCAACGGAATATTATCGGAGAAGGGGGAAAACGTATGGCAGAAGAAAGAAAATAGTGTGAAAATTGATCAATAGATGGCGCTGTATGTGTCAGAATACATAAATGAAGACACGTGTCAGCGCACGACCCATTGAAGTTGGTATAAACATGCCGGGTACACGGCTTTTCCTCCTTTCGCATGTGCGACGTTCGCCATGACTGTTTGAATGCAGGATCGCGCTCTGCTTGTACAGCTGTATTACAAGAATGATGACTGTGCACGCGTCGCTCTACAGAGGTTCCGAACACTGATAGTTTTGAAAAAAGGCGTTGGTTCGATGACTACCGTGAGTCTGGAGAAAATGATTCGGAAATTCGAAAATACGGGTTTTTTTGTGTGCAACCTGATAGAGGGAGCAAACGAATTGATCCGGCACCAATGGATGTAGTGGCCACAGCAATGCAGGAGGGGACGATTGGTGGTGTGAAAACGTGTAGTGCACGGAGAATCGCCCGAACATTGGACATACCCGTGAGCACGGTGCGTTAAATCCTACGAAACATCCTTCTTTCTTATCCATTCAAAACTACGCGTAGGCACGCGTTGCTTCCTGTTGACCTCCCAGCAAGAGAGACCTCTTTGCTTTAGAATTTCTTGCTCGCATGGAAGTGGAAAATGATTGGCCGTGGAAAATTTTGTGGTTCAATTGGTTCAAATGGCTCTGAGCACTATGGGACTTAACAGCTGAGGTCATTAGTCCCCTAGAACTTAGACCTCCTTATACCTAACTAACCTAAGGACATCACACACATCCATGCCAGAGGTAGGATTCGAACCTACGACCGTAGCAGTCGCGCGGTTCCGGACTGAAGCGCCTAGAACCGCTCGGCCACAGTGGCCGGCGAACATTTTGTGGACAGACGAAGCCACCCGCTTCCATCTGACAGGATATGTTAATATACAGAATTGTCAAATATGGGCAACGGAAAATCCACACGGAAATCAACCAGTACTACTTCATCCTGAAAAGGCCCCTGTGTGGTGCGGGTTTGCGGTATCATTTATCATAGGGCCATATTTTTTCGAAGAGACAAGTGCTTCTGGTCCTGTTAGCTGTAGCGTCATTGGTATGCGCTATGAATGTCTTTTGCGCAACCACGTCATTCGAGCTCTCCAACAGCGTGTATGTGTGGATGGGACAGTTTTTATGCAAGATGGCGCCCCTCCGCAAATTTCAAATTCAGATAAGCAGCTACTAAAGCGCTATTTCAGAAATGCTAGAATTATCAGCCGTCATTTCCCTACAGCCAGGCCGCACCGATCACCTGATCTTAATCCGTGTTACTTCAGGCTGTGAGGCTATCTGAAAGATGTTGTGTTTAGTGTTACGATAGCAAACTTAGCTGCATTGAAGGCACGTATTGTGTTACACATCCTGACCGTGACCCCGGAAACACTTTGATCAGTTGTGGAACATGCTGTTTCTCGATTTCAACTTGTAGAAAACGGTGGACAGCATGTTGAACATGCTTTGCGCCAGTCACACGGAAATTAGGAATCCGATTTGTTTTGATTGGTGCTTTTTATGCGATTTTGCCTCAGGACAATTAAAACCGATGTGAATGATGATTTTTATGCAGTTTTTCGCCTCAGAACAATTAAAAACTCACTTTTCCCATCGGATGTAATATGACCTTGCCGTGATCGATGGGCTTACGTAGCTAACAGTATCACACCTGTACACCCATGCACACTGAATAGTACAGTTTTTTAAAGTCAAACGAACACCTTAGGCATTGTTGTATGATTCATTTGTCATTTGTAGTCGATCACTATTAAATTATGATGCTTACCGTGCCATCTATTGCTACATTTTGTAACTATTTATTTTTCTTCTGCCATATGTTGTCCCCCCTTCTCAGATGATATTTCGTTGCAATTTGACACAATTCTGACCCGTGGTGTTATTTCTACAGCGGTTTGAACGTTTAACTTTAATTATAATCATCCTGTACAGAACAAATTCATAAACAGTTTGGATATCTTGTCAATTTTAGGGCTACTATGGCTGCATTTCAAACAATGAGCTATAGAATTAATTATTTGGGGCCTGAAAAACAATATCCGCACGTAAGCCGCCCCAACACACATACAACAACCACAGTTAGAAACCACTATTCCTCACGAGAGTGTTCTGTAGAGGATCATTAGTACGTCTAACTTCAACACAATCGGAGCCACTACCTATTTCCAATAACAAACACACCATTTATCCTCAAACTATTGTAGATGCTATTTTTCTTGACTTCCGGAAGGCGTTCGATACAGTTCCGCACTGTCGCCTGATAAACAAAGTAAGAGCCTATGGAATATCAGACCAGCTGTGTGGCTGGATTGAAGAGTTTTTAGCAAACAGAACACAGCATGTTGTTATCAATGGAGAGACGTCTACAGACGTTAAAGTAACCTCTGGCGTGCCACAGGGGAGTGTTGTGGGACCATTGCTTTTCACAATATATATAAATGACCTAGTAGATAGTGTCGGAAGTTCCATGCGGCTTTTCGCGGATGATGCTGTAGTATACAGAGAAGTTGCAGCATTAGAAAATTGTAGCGAAATGCAGGAAGATCTGCAGCGGATAGGCACTTGGTGCAGGGAGTGGCAACTGACCCTTAACATAGACAAATGTAATGTATTGCGAATACATAGAAAGAAGGATCCTTTATTGTATGATTATATGATAGCGGAACAAACACTGGTAGCAGTTACTACCGTAAAATATCTGGGAGTATGCGTGCGGAACGAATTGAAGTGGAAAGATCATATAAAATTAATTGTTGGTAAGGCGGGTACCAGGTTGAGATTCATTGGGAGAGTGCTTAGAAAATGTAGTCCATCAACAAAGGAGGTGGCTTACAAAACACTCGTTCGACCTATACTTGAGTATTGCTCATCAGTGAGGGATCCGTACCAGATCGGTCTGACGAAGGAGATAGAGAAGATCCAAAGAAGAGCGGCGCGTTTCGTCACAGGGTTATTTGGTAACCGTGATAGCGTTACGGAGATGTTTAATAAACTCAAATGGCAGACTCTGCAAGAGAGGCGCTCTGCATCGCGGTGTAGCTTGCTCGCCAGGTTTCGAGAGGGTGCGTTTCTGGATGAGGTATCGAATATATTGCTTCCCCCTACTTATACCTCCCGAGGAGATCACGAATGTAAAATTAGAGAGATTAGAGCGCGCACGGAGGCTTTCAGACAGTCGTTCTTCCCGCGAACCATACGCGACTGGAACAGGAAAGGGAGGTAATGACAGTGGCACGTAAAGTGCCCTCCGCCACACACCGTTGGGTGGCTTGCGGAGTATCAATGTAGATGTAGATGTAGATGTAGATTTGAAAAATCACAGCCAACTTGTTCACCATCCATTGTGGATTGTGGCAACTTATTTTGGCTCAGACAGTACCTTAATATTGAACAAGATCCCAAATTACGTTCAGTTGTGTATCGTAACTGAACACCAACTCATGTGTATCCTGTGGAACCTGAACTAATCTCTCCGAAAATCGCTAATACCAAAGAATGAATCACAACGTTCACCAGTAGTCAAGCATTTACGTTGACTTACCCACTCTCGAATAATCAAACCCGACTATGTCTGGAATCATAAAGACCCTTAGTGATATAACCGTTCTCACTTCTGACCGGAAAGATACTACTACTATTACCACTACTACTAAAGGCGATGTTGAAACATTTCAGAATCATTAAGATGAGTAAGAGAACAGCGCTACCACAACTTTTGACAATGGTTTCATTGTGTTCCACGGCCGTCTGGATGCTGTTGGCAGCCATTTGTGGTGCGACGTACGATCTTAGGCGCTCCGTAGGCTGCTGACGAGAAACGCTTGCCACATCATCGTCCGCAGGTACAATTTCTCCGCCCTATCACTCTCTGCCTCCTTCTCTCTATAACAGCTTGCGTAACACATTAAACATCTCACAATTATCATATTTTATCCATGTCCGGCCGCAGATTATTCCGTAATGAGATTCGACACCTTAGTGCATGACATACAACACGACACAATTTGGCACGTTACAAGAGCTTATGCGGTAGCTACAACTCAGATGATTCTGGATACGCACGCCACCCAACCCTTGAAGCACTGCTGGCAAGCGGTATCGTCGCTTGTCGTGTTCAAAAGTATCTGCGCTGCTGGCCATTAAAATTGCTGCACCTAGAAGAAATGCAGATGATAAACCGGTATTCATTGGACAAATACATTATACTAAAACTGACATGTGATTACATTTTCACGCAATTTGGGTGGATAGATCCTGAGAAATCAGTACCCAGAACAACCAACTCTGGCCGTAATAACGGCCTTGATACGCCTGGGCATTGAGTCAAACAGAGCTTGGATGGCGTGTACAGGTACAGCTGCCCATGCTGCTTTAGCACGATACCACAGTTCATCGAGAGTAGTGACTGGCGTATTGTGACGAGCCAGTTGCTCGGCCACCATTGACCAGACGTTTTCAATTGGTCATACATGTGGAGAATGTGCTGGTCAGGGCAGCAGTCGAACATTTTCTGTATCCAGAAAGGCCGTACAGGACCTGCAACATGCAGTCGTGCATTATCCTGCTGAAATGTAGGGTTTCGCAGGGATCGAATGAAAGGCAGAGCCACGGGTCATAACACATCGAAATGTAACGTCCACTGTTCATAGTGCCGTCAATGCGAACAAGAGGTGACCGAGAGGTGTAACCAATGGCACCCCATACCATCACGCCGGGTGATACGCCAGTATGGCGACGACGAATACACGCTTCCTATGTGCGTTCACCGCGATGTCGCCAAACACGGATGCGACCATCATGATGCTGTAAACAGAACCTGGATTCATCCGAAAAAATGACGTTTTGCCATTCGTGCAACCAGGTTCGTCATTGAGTACACCATCGCAGGCGCTCCTGTCTGTGATGCAGCGTCAAGGGTAACCGCAGCTATTGTCTCCGAGCAGATAGTCCCTGCTGCTGCAACCGTCGTCGAACTGTTCGTTCTGATGGTTGTTGTCTTGCAAACGTCCCCATCTGTTGACTCATGGATCGAGACGTGGCTGCACGATCCGTTACAGCCATGACGATAAGATGCCTGTCATCTCAACTGCTAGTGATACGAGGCCGTTGGGATCCAGCACGGCGTTCCGTATTACCCTCATGAAACCACCGATTCCATATACTGCTAACAGTGATTGGATCTGGACCAACTCGAGCAGCAATGTCGCGATACGATAAACCGCAATCGCGATAGGCTACAATTCGACCTTTATCAAAGTCGGGAACGTGGTGGTATGCATTTCTCCTTCTTACATGAGGCATCACAACAACGTTTCACCAAGCAAGCCGGACAACTGCTGTTTGTGTATGAGAAATCGGTTGGAAACTTTCCTCATGTCAGCACGTTGTATGTGTCGCCACCGGCGCCAACGTTGTGTGAATGCTCTGAAAAGCTAATCATCTTCTTTCTGTCGGTTAAATTTCGCGTCTGTAGCACGTCATCTTCGTGGTGTAGCAATTTTAATGGCCAGTAGTGTAATTTTGCACCATGTTCAGAAGTATCCAAACGATGTGAATTTTGTTAAATTAGCACTACGTTCAAAACTTTTCTGAATGATTTGTTGGGTGTTTTATTAAAACGCCCCATTATGTATCGTGATCATAATCTAACTATGGATGTAAGTTAAGTAAATAGCTGATGCTTAACAAAATAATGTTGGATATTTCTATAACTTATTTTACAAATTATTTGGCGGATCAGTTTTTTTTTTTTTTTTTTTTTTTTTTTTTTTTTTTTTTTTTTTTTTTTTTTAATTGCATTTGACTCTCGAATTGGTGTACTGTGACGTACATGTCGATTAGGCACTGGAAAAACTGATCCACTGACTGTACGTTATGCAAGTCCTAACTTGTCATGACTTGTCTCATCAGTAAAGTACTACATTACATCAATGTGCATACGAAGACATCAGAATCAGTTGGAAGGGAATTATAAAATTGGGAGCAGACTCTTGTGGCGAATTACTGATGCTGAACCATCATAGCTGTAATTCAACGCTTTCTTCTTTTTGCAGTCCCTAGCAACTCTTCAAAAGAATGTACATATAGCACACATTGTTATCAAGAGTTTCGTATTTTTTCAACTACTAGTTACTTGCTATAACTCAGGCATGCGTTTTTATTCAGTGGTGCATAGTCTGCACTGGCCGTCAAGAATAGCGAACAAGCAGATAAACGCCTGAAGAACTGCAGCGACTGTCTTCAAAATGCCCAATCTTAAGGAACTCTAGCACGACACAACTCTCCAAAATTTCAAGTCTGACATTTATATTACTACTAACAATCTTTTCTATTCCAACTACTGATTATTCATCCTGGAACGATTCTACTTACGCAGATCTTTCACATAGTTTCTCTAGTTTGCATTTGTTATACACGTTGCCTTTCCTGAGGCATGCGTAATCTCATTCAGAGTTGTAGAATTTGCACACAGCTGGAAACTGAGCAGTGACTGTCGAAAATAAGGTCAACTGATCGTCGAACAGTCTGCAGTGGTTGAAGGAATGCACGTGATTGACAAAGAAGGCGAAGAAGATCATCGATTTAGACGTCGTTCCGTGGGCTGAACATCGTGAACATCGTCATTGCCATCTTTGAGGCTGGTAACACAATTATATTTCTGTCAATAATGGGTGAGCTGTTGGCAGCAGCTGTTGACTCTGTA